>NW_023458679.1:178058-182309 GCF_013731165.1 Rhagoletis pomonella
TGATTTTAAAATTATATTGTTGGCAGACATCAGACTGCCTCTCAATGGTTTTACCTTGTTATGTTTTTATCATGGTCAAAAGAGTTACTATTTCAATAAATCTTTCAAATTTATTTTAGGAAGACTGTCATCCAGATCCCACATAAAGTTCCAGCAAATGTTGCTCTACGCAATTCCCGATCTGTGGTCGTCGCATTTTCAAACCTCCGAGTGTATGTACTTCTGCCATGAAATCGCTTCACATAAAAATCATTTGCGGTTCGGAGGCGACCTAAAACTTTAGGCCCCTTCATTTGCGCGACAAGATCAACACGCACATTTTGGATAACATGATGCCTAACTCGTTATTTTGCTTGCATTCAAAAAACTAGCGAAAGGGCAGATAACTATTGTAGGAGTATGTGGTGAAAGTCTGAAAGAATGTGTAATAGTTTTCAAATCCCGATTTCCGATGGCCTACTTAAGTAGAGATTGTTGATTAATTTCCACTATTCCTCTTCAGATCACACATTTAGTCTGCACTTAAATGACAAATTTTGCTATATAAATATAAGATATGCAACCCTGTGTTTATACCAAACAACCAAGATTGATTGGTAGGTTGTTTAATCAATCCCACCAAATCCCACCTAAAATAAACAGCTGTTCAGCAGAAAATGTAAACAAACATGCAAATGCAACAACAATTTCAATGAATAAGCAGCAGTGCTGCCAATTGTTTAGCATATTTAAACAAAGATGATCTGAAACCCAACGAAAGCTAAATGGCATTTAAACAACAATCCACAATTAAACTTAAGTGCCGTTTAAATATTCATTTGAAATTGGCCCTTAGACTATAACATCCTTACTTTTGACTTCGACAAAACTCAGCCTTAGAGAGCCTTTACTTACTGACTTGCTTACTTTTTATTTCTATAACCAATTTATCAAGCTCTGGAAGAAACTTACAGTACCTCCAGGCATTCTCTTTTTAATAAGACCCGATAAATAAGTTGCTTAATTTTAACGGTGTTTGTTAAACTTTTTGAAAGATTTGTTAAACTTTATTTTTCGGGCGCGGCAACACTGAAAGGTGCGCTTACACAGTGTTGCGGTCCTTACATGCATACCTAAATGAATCCTCCATTTAGCCATATGAAAATTAAATTCGTCTAAGATGAATATAGGGCCAAAGCAGACAAAACCTCGTGTGGTTTTCTATATATTTCGGCTGTAGCGCAATCCCTTTTCTGCAAAACCACTGCTCGTCATGAAATGAATACGCATTATGAATTTCAATCAGATTATAGCGGGTTCATTTTTAGGAAACGAATTTTTCATCATACGAGTAGCTCATTTTGCGAATTTGAACGAAATCGGTTAATAAATACGACTTTTATAAATAACTCGACTCCCGCGCCACCTAGCGGGTCTATTGTTGGTAGACGTATTTTCCATCATGCTTGTAGCTTACATTTTGAATTTAAAAGAAATCGGTTCATAAATATAATATCAGCTATCTTCGAAAAACAACTGATAGCTGGCAATGCTGCACATGTTTCCGCAAGGGTTGCAGCATGTGGATTTTTCGTAGCGTAGCTACGAGTTACGAATTACGAAAATTCGGGTTCTAGAATAAGGGGTATATATATAAAAATGAAAGGTCTTTCGTATAACCGGGATGCCTGACCAAACGGCTGAACCGATTTCAATTATGTAAAAAGTACTATTTTGGATCTTCTGTGCGGAAGGTTTTTCGATTTAAAAAAATTCAAAACTTTTTGATATTGTTGCCAAAAAACTAAGAAAGTTAAGACGTCACGATTTCACAATTTCTTAGAGTTTTCCGTATATTGTATGTCACTAAACTACCAAACGGCTGGACCTATTTCGTTCATATTTGAAACATATGTCAGCACCTTGAAAGAAAATATTTCGACTAAAAATTTAACCGCTAGGGCGCTGGGGCCGGGATATTCCTAAACACTGCATTTAGTTGCAGATTTGGCTCATATTTATAAAATTTTTTAGCCAATTTAAAAGGAATATTTGGAATAAAAAATTGCACGATAGGGTGCGCTGGGGTAGGAATATTCCTAACGTTCTTATACAGTGGGAGAATGATGGATATCTACACATATACATACGTCACAATAAAATGTTGAAATCCCTTTTTTGAGGGCACCAATACATCTCTTAAACCAACTACGCTGGAGAACTGAAACTTGGCACGGATGCATAAATTGTAAATACCTTACTTACGGCGAAAACTGGAAGCTATTGGAAAAGGGGGCGTGGCACTTCTCATACATACTGAACATCTGCTATTGCTTATCTCTTGAAGCGCTTACGCTAATGTCCTGAAATTCGACACAGCTACATATGTTATCAATACCGAACTTATGGCGAAAATTGGCAGGTATAGGAAAAGGGGGCTTGGCACCTCCCATATAAACTGAACTTCTCTTATTGCTTATGTCTGCAGCCGCTTATGCTAAAGTCCTGAAATTTGACACAGCTACATATGTTATCAGTAGCGTACTTATGGCGAAAAGTGGCAGATAATGGAAAATAGGGCGTGGCACTTCCCATACAAAGTTAATTTCTCATATCGCCTATCTCTGGAACCGCCTTATACTAACGCTTTAAATTTCAAACAGCCACATATGTTATCAATACCTTACTTTCAGAGAAAAGTGGCAGGTATTGTAAAAGGGGGCGTGGCAACTCCCATACAAACTGAACTTTCCATATCGCTTATGGCTGGAAAATTGACACAGCTATATATGTTATTAATACCGTGCTCATGGCGGAGAGTGGCAGG
Organism: Rhagoletis pomonella; assembly: GCF_013731165.1. Classification (NCBI taxonomy): domain Eukaryota; kingdom Metazoa; phylum Arthropoda; class Insecta; order Diptera; family Tephritidae; genus Rhagoletis; species Rhagoletis pomonella. Next base: position 180,865 of record NW_023458679.1, read on the forward strand.
TATTGAAAAAGGGGGCATGGTACCTCCCATAAAAACTGAACTTTTCATAACGCTTATCCCTGGAACTGTTTAAGCTAACGTCCTGAAATTTGACACAGCTACATATGTTGTCAATAACGAACTTAGTTGCTGTCTTCATTAGCGTACGGCCATCGCAGGAGATTTGTCAGTTTCATCGCAAGCGGAATGCTCATCGCAGAGAAATTTTGGTACCTGGGCATGTCATCGCAGAAGATTTCATTTCAAAAAATGCTTACGACACATAACGAAAATTATTGTATTCGCAAAAATAGCTCCACGTTGTTTTGAGCATATATATAATAGAAAAACACAACTTCATCAAAATTTAAAGTTAAAAAAAGCTCTGAAGCTAACTATTTAACAGTTCATCCTTGCGATGAGCGGTTTACACAAGCGAATCATCACCAGCGATCCATCGCAAAAGATGAACAATCACTAATGGGGACAGCAAGTTACGTCTGAAAGTGGTAGTTATTGGAATGGCTGCACCTATATATGTACATATAAATAGATAGGCAAGCATCATTCAACTGGGAACCTTTTTTTCCTAGATTTCTTAATTGCGTTGAGCGATTGTTACTTTCTTTTTAATTTTTGGGAAAGCGTAAAATTTTTTGTGAAAATTTTGAAGAATTTTCTAAATTTTTCACAAAGTATGAAATATTAATTTTTAAGAGTTTCGTTATAGACTGTCCTATCTACATACATATTTATCTATATACATAAAATGGTAGCTGTTTTTGTTGTTCGGACTGTACTACTGGATAGAGTTCAGTCAAATTGTCGGTGGATATACCTTTCACATATGGTCCTACTAGCCAATGCCCGCTTTCTTCGCGGCGCCTAATAAGATCTTTTGCGTTGGCCAATACAAAAATAGCGTTTAAAGTAAAAGCGGTATGTAAAGTAAACATTTTTAGTTTAAATTGAAACGAATAAAGAGCAGAATCCTCCTCACACATAGGCCACGAATAGTAGCGCTGTGATACCATATGAAATACTAATGCCTTTCGATGTCATGAGTTTTATCTATCGTCTTATTTCCACCTGTGAGGTCTCTGCCAAGCGTGCGTAATATTCTTCTATGATCTTGGAACTTCAACATTGTTCCGTATACCATGTAAGCCAATAAAAGTCCTTATAAGGAAATTAAAGAGCACAGATGAGCGTTTTCAGTTATTGGAGGGGCAAGAATTCCCCCCACAGGATTAAACGTTTTCCCGTACATTGACTAAATGAGCCGTATGATCTCTTAAATATCGTTCAAATTAAGCCATTGATATACCTACCGTGTTCCTTTTTTTTACGGATGTGGTCGAAACTTTCCTTGTCTATTTGCCACTTTTACAATTTACTTTAATATTTATGAACTGGTTTCTTTGAGTCTTACTGCTGTACTAACAGCCGCCCCGAGCAATTTCGTC
>NW_023458680.1:0-4277 GCF_013731165.1 Rhagoletis pomonella
ACATATGTATCATGATATAAACTTTATCCTGTGGAGACGGGCAGTTAACGTTATGAAAAAGTCGGCGTAATTTTAGTCCGATTTCGATAAATTTCAACGGTTTGCCTTTATGTGGCAACCACAAAAACACTGTGGAACAAATTCAGGTTAGCAAAAGTTAGGTCGATTCTGAGAGTGAGTGGTGAAAATAGAGGCTAAATTAGAAGACCAGTATCGCGGCGTTTGTTTATGTTAGTTCGAATTTTTTTTAAACCGACCTTCGAACTTTGCAGTCAAATGCCGATTTTCAGCATATTGTTTATATGGTTTTTTGGCTATAACTCGTCGACTAATTGATATTTTTTCAGTCTGTTAAAGCCAAATTATTGCTAGAGACCTGTGCAACAATTGAAATTAAAAAAAGAAATGGTTTAGAAAATTTTTGTAGTGCTTATGAAGCAAAATGTTGGAATTTTTTTTCCATGCTTTTTGAACATATTTTCCACAAACCTATGTCTTTTTTGCTTTCTGTTTGATCTATAATATGCTTCCCAGATTCTTCAATAAATTTCATTTAAAAAGAAAACAATCATAATACAAAACTTGCGTTTTCCAGCTTAATATTAATTTACTTCTCATTCCTTATGTACCAATTTTTTCAGTGTTGGCTTTGAAGAAACATTGAAAAAGAAATTATAAAAATATGGGAAAAAATATTATTTTGAAATGTTAGTTATGAAAAGTTTTAAGTAAAAAAATTAAATAAATTAAATTAATGATTTGGCCAAAAAGAGTTAGAAAAGTTCTTCAATGTGAATGATGCAAAAAATTTCGCTTATTGCAACGATATCGAAAAGTTAATGGAGACGATAGGGTTAACCTATAGAAAAGATGATTGGCGTTTATTCATCGATAGTTCGCTAATCAGCTTAAAAGTTGTGCTTTTGCGCAAGCCGAATAGAATGTCTGTTCTGTTCCAAATTGCGTATAGCACTGACACTAGTGAAAATTTCGATAATTTGAAACACATTCTGGAAGTAGTCAAATATAACGAACACCAGTGGCGCATTTGCTGCGACCTCAAAATAGTTTCATTGATTACAGACTTAACAGCATCTGACCGTCCAAAATATCCGTGTTTTTTGCGCGATTGGGATTAGGGACCTTCCAATACCATCGAAGTATCGATACCTACTCAAATGAGTTTACTCAAATCGCTATTTCGATACTACTTATATGAGTTAACCGAATGTATCGATACCTACTTATATCGATAATTTTTCATCCTTTTACATGCAACAAAGTGAAGTTATTTTTCAGACGTTATCTGTGACATACCTTGAGCGGCACCTGAGTGGCAGATCGACCTATCTCGGCAGAGAGTTCGAAATTTTCAACATGTTTTCAGTTGAGGTATCGATATGTATATTTCTTCGTTAGTAGCACTAGAAGTAATACGATTACTTAGACAAAAAATTCAACCTTTGAAAGGTTCCCACAAAACTTTACGGCTGCAATGCATTGCTTGCACTTTATTGTGGTATCACTAGCTTTGTAAAATTATATCCACACTTTACTGGCCGTCTCCACAGGATAAAATTTATTGCTGTACAGCTGTAATTTTGGTCACTATATATAAGTTATATCAGTGGCAATATTTGTGTAGGCTTTTTATATATTGATATAAGCATTTGTAAGAAACACATTTTTGCCGGATTTAATCACTTATAAAATTAAAAAAAAATATATTATTTTACACCCAAGTACATAATAACAAATATTTTGACAGAAAACAGCTCAATTTTTGCTTTTATATTAAAATATCAATAATGATGCCGACACGAAGTTTTCGTGCAAATGAAAATGTAGCTGTCAAACTACCAAATTGCCGGCAATAGATGGCAAGATATAAAGCTCTGATATATATTGCTCTTGAAGAACAATGAGCGGTCTCCATTGGCTATTTATATTCTAACATATGTATCATGATATAAACTTTATCCTGTGGAGACGGGCAGTTAGATTTTGGCGGAGTCATTGCTTAAAGAAATTATTTTTCATAAAAACGAAGCAATTATTTTCAATAGAACAAACATTGTCGACAAGATATGGCACCTGCTCAAATCGATTCGATACAAGTACTTTTCTTTCGATACCAAGTAGGTATCGAAACAACGATTCGAGTAAAAAAAGTAGTTGGTATTGAAACAAAAGTATCGAACACATACTCGTATTTACTTGTATCGGATCATCCCTAAGTGGGATTCACGATACGGAGAAGGTATTAAAGGAAGAAACCAGTACAAACAGCATAACTGGAATACATAGTCGCATTGGACGGAAATGGCCTAAAGACAATAGGCTACACGAAAGTCTTGTTCCTGAAATGAAAATTTTGTTGCCGTTGCTCCACATTAAACTTGGCTTTGCTAAAAATTTTTTGAAATGTATCGCAAAAAGACCAGCAGTATTCAACCGCTTAAAAGACATTTTCCCAAGACTAAGTAACGCCAAAATTCAGGAAGGGGTTGTTAATGGTCCCGACATACGGAAACTAATGAGTCGTCACGATTTTGACCAAGTTGTGACAAACCGAGAATTAAATGCATGGCTCGCATTGAAAGCAGTCATTAAAGGACTTTTGGGTAAAGAACGCAAAGACAACTACAGGCAATCTGTTGCAAATATGTTGGCAGCTTTCGATGAAATTGGGGTTAATATGTCGTACGAAATTCATCTCTTGCATCAGCATCTTGATCAACTCGCTCAACAGTTGCCAACTGAATCTGATGAGCAAGGCGAACGTTATCACCAAACTGCGCTTCCATTTGAATTAATGTAACTATAGAGTGTGCATATTTGGAATTCCTAGATTTTTCTAATATCTTTGTCAGAGTGCACAATTTAAACATGTTAACGATTGAAAACTATTTTCGTTTCAGGTACAGAGGAAAGAAATCTCCAGATGCTGAAATTTGTTGGTGATATAAAAACACCTTTGAAGAAGAGGAAGACGAGGAAAAAGAGGAAGAAGGGGAAGACAAAGGTGAAATTCCAGAATATCTGTTGGACGAAATTATCGACATTTCTGATGATGATGACGATGACCAAGATATTAGAGAGAGCAGTGATGATCCGTCGGCCGCTGTGGTGTAGTGGTAAGCAGTGCGCGCTTCCACTCCGCAACGCCTGGGTTCAAGCCCTGGTCAAAGCAACATCGCAAAAAATGTATAAAAAAGGTTTTTTCTTAACAGCGGTCGTCCCTCGGCAGGCAATGGCAAACCTCCGAGTGTATTTCTGCCATGAAAAACAGCTTCTCATAAAAATACAATCGCCGTTCGGAGTCGGCGTAAGACCGTAGGTCCCTCCGCTTTGTGTGACAACATCAAGGCGCACGCCACAAATCGGAGGAGAAGCTCGGCCAAACACTAACATATGTGTAAGTGCCAATCTATTGTATTATTATTAGTGATGTTGATCCGCAGCCGCCTGCTAAACGGCAACTGGCCAAACCATTTCAAAATTATATTTTTTCCATATTTTTATAATTTCTTTTTCAATGTTTCTTCAAAGCCAACACTGAAAAAATTGGTACATAAGAAATGAGAAGTAAATTAATATTAAGCTGGAAAACGCAAGTTTTGTATTATGATTGTTTTCTTTTCAAATGAAATTAATTGAAGAAACTGAGAAGCATATTATAGATCAAACAGAAAGCAAAAAAGTCTTAAGTAGTTTTGTGGAAAATATGTTCAAAAAGCATGGAAAAAAATTGCCAACATTTTGCTTCATGAGCACTACACAAATTTTCTAAATAATTTTTTTTTTTTTTAATTTTAATTATTGCACAGGTCTCTAGCAATAATTTGGCTTTAACAGATTGAAAAAATATCAATTAGTCGACGAGTTATAGCCAAAAAACCATATAAACAATATGCTGAAAATCTGCATTTGACTGCAAAGTTCGAAGGTCGATAAAAAAAAAATCTCGAACTATCATAAATAAACGCCACGATACTGGTCTTCTAATTTAGCCTCTATTTTCACCCCTCACTTTTAGAATCGACCCAACTTTTGTTAACCTGAATTTGTTCCATAGTGTAGGGATGCCCAAATCGGCACTATGTGTCGCGGGCGACTGCGCGTGCAAAGCTTCCCTGTGGGGAAAATCTCTAGTTCTGAACTGGGGCGCTTCTAGTACAATTAGACCCAGTACTGGTTCGCGATAAATCTCTTTTGCATGCAAGCAACTGGCGAATTTAACATGGCGATGTCCTAGGAAGTGTCAATTGCCCCCC
>NW_023458680.1:4377-7466 GCF_013731165.1 Rhagoletis pomonella
AATGATTGTAAGAAATGTACGTTTACATACATACCTTGCTGTAGCTGACTTTGCAGAGGTGCTCGCTGTTATTGGTTAGATTCCAGACGGCCCCAAGATGTTAATATGTTAACACAAAGCTTTGTTTTGTATTACCAAACTATGAAATAGCATCTGCGAAGCACAGAATAGAAGCGTGTTTGAACGAAAAAGCCGCCGAACACATATCTATGAAAAAGTAAACAAGCTCCCCGCTGCATCCCTTATTCGATAGTTCCGAAATAGTTCTAAATTCGACAAACAGGATCTAGTTCGTTCTGCATCCCTTTTTCTATAGTTCCGAACTATTTCTAAATTCGTCACTTTAGATATAGATTTGTAGTGAAAAAAACTGAAAAAATTAGTTTCTTCAAAGTACCACTTTTCGCCGATTTTGGACTGGTTCCTATCGGACTAGTTCCTTTTTGGCGATAAAGGCCTAGTACGGAACTAGAAATTTGATTCACTAGTCCGCGGTTTCCCTGCAGGGTTTGCACAGCGGTGCTTGGCAAGCGCGGAAGCAAAAAGTTATCGGAAGGGGAAACGAAGTCAACAGAATAGTGAGATTGTATGTGTGACAGTGATGGAATATGAGTGTGCATTGTGCCATTTTCGGCCCGTTCGGAAGCAGCAGGCACCTTCAGCACAATCGATTGATTTTCGGCACTATTTTTGCGTAACTCAATGCACCTAATAAATATTTCTTTCGGATCCGCAATTAAAAATATTTTTTTTTACATTTAATCGTATGTGCTTAAACTGATAAATGATATAAATATAGAAACGCAAGCAGAAGAATCTCGCTTCCACATTCTGCGCTTAACATTTTTGTTTAAACCAATTTGTCGAAATTTCATCTTTAAAGCAAATATTAAGTATCATTTAATATATAATGTATTATGGAACGAATTTCCGTCATCCCTTGTCAAATTTGGTTTGGAGACAAACCGGTTTCGGCGTTGTGCCATCTTCAGTGTCATTTTTCGTTCTGCATAATTTTTGTTGGTTGCTCGTATTTATACTCCTTGTTAACTACCTCTTTCTTTTGTTAGGTACGTCTTTTTAGTTTTGCAGTGTTTGCGGTACTCAATAGGTAGATGAATTGTTTTGGCTCGTTTTTGACGGCAGGTAGAAGTCCGTGATTTTTACCCCCTTTGTTTTTGCAGTCGGTGTATTCCCTTCCATATCTGTCCTTAATATTTTCTTGTTGTCATTCTTCTTCTTGTACAGTAGTTTTAGAGGTTCAAACAGTACGTCCGATGCAGTATTTATTTGCTCATTTATTATTTGTCCTTTGAAGGTCTTCTGTTTATATATTTCCATATTTTCTAATATATTCAATCTTTGTCCTTTATGTTGTACACGGAGAAGTTCTGTTGTTTGTCCAATCTTCATTGGTGTGCATTTATTTTTGATCATGTGATTCGCGAAGTTCGATTCTATTGCAGCCTCTGGTTTTCGTTTTTTCTTATTATAATCCCTTATGTGTTCTCGATACCTTGTTCTTATATTTCGCCCTGTTTGTCCTATGTAACTGTGTCGGCACTCACAGGTTAACTTGTAAACACCCTGTTTATCTAGCGGGTCTTCCTCGCTTATTTTCTCTTTCAATATATTTCCCACTGTGTTCCTTGGTTTAAATGATGTCTGAATGTCGTACTTATGAAAGAATTTGGCAAGTTTGTAAGATGTCTTTCCTGTGTAAGTTAGAGCTGCCCAAGTTTTTTTTATTGTTTTCCTCTTTGCTAGTCTTTTTCGATTTTGTGTCCTTTCTTAACTTCTCCACCAGGCCTCTCCTATATCCGTTATTTTCCGCAATGGCATATATTGTATCCAGTTCCTTCTTGTAGCATTCTTCTGTTAGAGGGGTCCTTTCAAGCCTCGTTATTAGTTGTTTAAATGCTGCATTTTTGTGCTGCTGTGGGTGGTTTGAGCTATTGTGTATAATTGTGTCTGTGGCTGTTGGTTTTCTGTATATCTCGAACTCTATCTTGTTCGTGGTATCGTTTATTTTAATTGTTAAATCCAGATAGTTAATCTTTCTTTCCTCTTCCGTTTCCATGGTGAATTTTATATTCTGGTGCTGTTTGTTGAGATAGTCTAGTATCTGTTTCTCTTTGTTTCCCTCTATTAGACATATTACATCATCGACATATCTCGCGTAGAATTTTACTCCTAGGTTGGTCGATAGGTTTTTCATGTATATCTCCAAACCAAATTTGACAAGGGATGACGGAAATTCGTTCCATAATACATCATACACCCACCCTGTCGGAAACAACAACAACCAAAAAGGAAATTTAATATATACTTTAGATTTAAATAATTATTTTTAGTGGTGGGCGAGTCCGAGATGTTTAAATGATCGAGATAGTACATTCAATTCGCGTAGATTTTTGAGAACTTTTTTCGTTGAAGGTATTGCACTTTTTTCCATACTGAAATTTGTGTACATCATTTATCATTCTTTAAGAAAAACTATAAAATAAAGCTAAATGTTGGAAAAAAAACAACAACGCTGCACGCGCATTCATCCATTTAATATAAAATGCGAACGTTCGTTATATGGAAGAAAGTGCGCAACACTGCAAACAGAAAAATTCAAAAAATCAATGGTATTTTCTAGACACTTCAAACTTGCACCTTATTATACTAGAATGAATGGGCTACAAAATTGTTAACCCAAAACATGTCTACAAATTCTGAACAAAAACTGTGAAAATTTGATGAAACTTTGTTGGTTTTTTCATTATTTCAAATTTCGATTTATTTGCAAGGTTTTTGTTTGATAATGGGCTACAATTTAATAAAAAAAATAATTAAAATTATTTAAAACAAGTAATGAAGTATAAGTTCGGGCGAAACCGAACATTATATACCCGGCGCACATATTAAATATCGTTTTTTCACCTTTCAGTAAACTGCATGATAAGCAAGAGCATTTTCCCAAACATTTCGATAATATAATATGATTTATTGAAATAATTTGACCAAGGAAATCGGTAAGGCGGTTATCAATATACATTTGGGAAGTTTTGTACCTAGCTATCTTCCACTAAATAATAACCCGT
>NW_023458680.1:7476-9922 GCF_013731165.1 Rhagoletis pomonella
GTAAGTTGAGATGAGGTAGGAGTTGCGAAATGCAACAGGGTGCCACATACACTTATGTAGTAAGTAATCAATCATCTTGTGTCTTGTTAAGTGATTGTTGTAAGTTGGCGTCTTAGCTTATTAAAAAATCGGAGTTTTCGTATGTCTGAAATGTACCGTTATATGGTAAGTGGCAGCAATTTTAGTCCGATTTCAAAAATTTTCAGCGCATTGCTTTTTCAAGGTTGATAAATGTGCTGAGTTTGGTAAAATTGGTAAACCGGTTACCGAGATACACATATGTAGGCATAAGTGGGCGGTGCCACGCCCATTTTCCAAAAATTTCCCTAATTATAATTTTCTGCTAAGAGGTTATTGCATATATCGATTTTTAGTAAATTAGCTTAAATACTTACTTATTTATCACAGTTTCCGTATTTCTGTAAATTACCATTATATGGGAGGTGGGCGTGGTTCTTGTCGGATTTCAAAAATTTTCAACAGGTTTCTTAGTCAAGCCCCAAGTAATGTTCTCAGCGAGTTTGGTTGGGATTGGTAAAGGGACTACAGAGATACAGCTTTTTATCATAAGTGGGCGGGCCCACGCCCATTTTCCAAAAATTTCATAACTGTCTTATTTTATGCCAAATTTCTACTTCGCATACCAACTTTCAACAATTTGGATCCAGTACTTGCGGAAATATCGTAGTTCTTGCATATTTCGAAAATACCGTTATATGGGAGGTGGGCGTGGTTATTGTCCGATTCCGCCCATTTTCAATCCCAACCTACCTTGGATAAAGGGAAACCTACTTACCAAATTTTGTTGGCATATCTCAATTTTTTCTCGAGTTATCGTGTTCACGGACAGCCAGTCGGACAGAGGAACAGACGGACAGACGGACGGACGGACAGTCACCTTTTAATCGATTTCTCTTTTCATTCTGATCATTTATGTATACATTTGTCTATATCTATCTCGATTCGTTTTGGCTGTTACAAACAACCGTTATGTGACCAAAATTAATATACCGTTGTGCACAAGTGCGCTCGGGTATAAAAATAAAATAAATACCGGGTGGCCGTGTAATTTTGTCAAAGATGAAGACAATGATGATACAACATTAATGCACTATATAGGTCAGTTCATATTAATGAACATAAAATAAGATCACTATCGATAAAATGGAAATCCTCAAGGGAAATTTATAATTTCAACGCATGGAATTTACATACATTTTTTTACTTTCAACCCCCGAATTGCTCAATTACTTCTATTTCTGCAGGATCGCCATTAGGTAAATTGGATTTCCAAAGATTTTTACAAAATAAATAGCGATGAGGGATATTTCACCCGCCGGTGATAAGAAATCGCAATAACCATAACGCACATCACTAATATTACTGTTCACAATCACGTTTACATTCAAAATTACAATTCATAATTTCGTTTTGTAACAAATATGAAATATAGGTATATCCATTTACTTAAATGTAAACGGATTAAAAATCAAAGTGTTAGAAGGATTTGAGCGTTTGGTACAAAAAGTATTTTTGATGTTGAAATTGTACTTAAAATCGGCAAATTGTACTTTTGTACATTTTAAAATTACTTGTACTGAAAAAAGTACAATTGTACCTAAAATATCAACACTGTTTCACTGGCGCTGTACTTGCTGCAGCGATGCCAGATTTGAGCGTACCCAATTTTTTACCGATAATAACTCATGCAAGGGATTTGGGTATTGGGCATTTTACAAGCCTATTAGGAAGTATACATATCTGTGCTCGTATAGAATAGTAGCTTATGTCGGAAGACTGGCTTTAGTATAATGAACCATTCGCAGCATACGATTGCGAAAGACTCACTGGCGCCGAGTCGTTGAAGAACTCTTGGAAAATAAACGTAAAAGACGGTAATGTTAATGGCGATGCTGGCAAGTCAATATTCGTATAAAGTTTCATAAAAAAATTTTTCAAATTATTATTGCTTTTCCTCAGTAAATTTTCATTTAAGAAATGACCTCGAGCTCATTAAAAAATTGTTGAATATAATTGTTATAAGGCCAAAAAATAACAAAAACAAATAACTTAAAGACGAGCACACCTAAAAGTTAAGCATTCTAAAAATAGAATTATTAGCACAAACCAACCATACCAACAACCACATGATCAAGTGAATTGCAGCGGAATAGCTGCGCTTGATTGTGTTGGCATAACAAAAATGAAAATAGTGGAAATAAGCAAACGATAATTTACAAGGCGTACTTAGCACGGTGCATAGGCAACTGGCTGAGTCAGTGGGATCGTCGGTTCGAATCCTACTGAAAGAAGTCTGATGAGGAAATGTGACGATTTCCGAAATAGCTATCACTTCTACCATTTTTATACCTTTCATGAGCATGAAATGGTATTATAACTTTGGTCCGATGTTTGTAAGTACCAGAACAAAAAGAGATAGACCCAT
>NW_023458680.1:10022-10306 GCF_013731165.1 Rhagoletis pomonella
CTGATTGTTCAGATATGAGATTTTTCATTATAACTTCTCCATTTATGTAGTTAAGAACAAGAAATTTCGCAGCACTTTCACCCATTATCAACAGAATACTTATAGTGAAAATTACAAAGATCGGGTCACTATAACCTATAGCTCCCATACAACTGATTGTTCAGATATGAGATTTTTCGTTATAATTCATCCATTTATGTAGCTAGGAACATGAAATTCCGCACTGTTTTCAATAATTATCTACAGAAAACTTACAGTGAAAATTAAAAAGATCGGGTAACTAT
>NW_023458680.1:10406-21090 GCF_013731165.1 Rhagoletis pomonella
TATGAAGCCTTCGGCATAGCCGAAGACAGCGCTGCTCTTACTTGTTTTTTAATTATTGTTGCTTTTCCACAGTAAATTTTCATTTAAAGAATGGCCTCGAGTTCATTATAAAATTGTTGAGTCTAAAAATTATTGTAAATATCAATTCTGAGTGAATAATCTTCAGTAGTTACTAAAATATCACAGTTTTCGTATTTCTGAAAATTACCGATATATGGGAGATAGACGTGGTTATTGTCCGATTTTGCCCATTTTCAATACCCTCCGTCCTACGTCCGGAAGAAGTGCACGTACAAAGTGTCGTTGAAATATCTCAATTTTTCCTCGAGTTATCGTGTGCCCAGACGGACAGACGGACGGACAGACAGTTACCGCTTAATCGATTTATCTTTTCATTCTGATTATTTATGTATACATTTGTCTATATCTATATCTATTCGTTTTGCCTGTTACAAACCACCGTTATGTGAACAAACTTATAATACCCTTGTGAACAACTGCGCTCGGTTATAAAAATGGGTAAATTAAACAATATATAGCTTTACATGCGCATTTTGGTAAGCAGATAATTTCTAGAAAGTTTAGCTAAAAAGTTTTCAATTTTAATTAAACTTTGTTGATTATTTTTAATTTTTGCACAAAATTTAAAATTTAGATTTATATAGTTTTTGTTAGGTAATTAGCTACACTTTTATAAAAAAAAATTGCGAAAAAAATTCGAATGAGAAACACTGCGAATATTATACATATAAAGTTCACCAAAATTTTGAGTGTGAGTCACTATAGCTATTTATTAGTTGTTTGTATTGAGAGAAAAATGGAAATTTGTATATGTTTGAATTAAACATTCCAAAATCAAATAGTGCTAATCTAAATGGGGTTTTTTAACTTCCAGGTAGCTTTGAAATCAAATTTTAATACTTCATCATAAAGTTTCAGTTTGTATAAGTAAACATCGTCAACAAAGGGGCATAAGCACCCCAGAGTAAAAAATCACCTTTAAATTTATTTTCAAGCGCTACTGAGGATACGACCAATTCGCTTGAATGCATTTGTCACATATCCTCACAGATACTAATACATGGAAAACCTGCTGGATACTGCCAATATAGAAGTATTAAATATATGGGTTTAAATAAGAAATAATAAATAAATAACAACAATTAAACAACCAAAAATTTGTCCCTGAAAGTAATTGATGCAAGCTTTGTGGTAACCGGCGGATGTGAATAAGCAGCAAGAGATTAAAAAGTTACACTTGAAGCGATCACCGTAACCACTCATAAAGGATGTGCGCATAGGTTGCGTGCCTTCCTTTCCAGCGCCTTAGACGAAATGTAGCGTCTGCACGTTTTCCCCGATACGGCCTAGGTTCAAGTGGTACAACATACAGACGCATGCAATACGATTTCATTTTCCTTACTTTTCTGCTTCTACCAACAGCAGAGTTCTGCACCATATTATTTTGCTCCTAATTTTTTATTGTTTTCAAGTGACAGGTAACAAGATCAACGGATATAAGGTCAATTGACAGTATTTCGCATACTGGAGCAAAATAAAGTCAATTGACATTATTACCTTTTCAAAAGCGAAATAAAATCCATTGATATTATTGCTCTTTCAAGCCCCCTTTACCCTGTTTCGCCGTGCTGTAACGCAGGTAGATTTATTTTTTGTATACTTTTAATTAAAATTTTTATATATTCCACATATAGAGGGCTTATATTCAATAATACACAAACATGAGATTCTGATATAAAAATCCACCTACGATTTAACTGTCATCGGTAGTATTAATGCTGACCTTGTACAACGCTTGACAGAAGAATTTACTCTATTAAATTTCAAATCAGAATTAATATCAGTGATGACAAGTAATAAGTCTCAGATGAGTTCTAAAATCACAAAGTAGTTTTTGTGCAAATTGCAGATAGAGCGTATTATTGAATATAAGCCCTCGATATTTTAAGTTTTTATATTTGTAAGTTATTGGAAGATTTTTGCTGTGTCTTGGCAACTGTCTGTCTGCAGTTAAAAGTCATATAATTTGTGTTTCAAAAGTGTGTGAAAACCACTATCCAATTTGTATGTAGAATCGCTCGCTGATTCCGAAAATGAAGTAATTTTTTTTTGTATGGATACGTTTTCGAGATATTTACAATTTACCGTTATTCAGCTTGGAAAAAAACAGTGGTTCCACTTAATACGAGATACGGTAAATGAAAGAAAAAGAAATTCTCCATAAACGGTATTATTTCCAGATTTTTTGTTCTTTTTTTTTTTGATAGAAAAATGCAAAAAATCAAACTTTAACAGAGAAAAAAGTAAAAAATAAATGTTTTGCACTTGTGTTAAGGCCTGTTCCTTTAGAAAAAAAATTAAGCTATCACTGAAGAAAATCGATGCATAAATAAAAATAATGATTGGTCAAATGAAAATGAGCAGGGATTTTTCGTATGAAATATGAGTAGAAAAAAGTGTTACTCATACGCCACGTAAAGTGATGTACATATATACGGTTTATGGAGAATTTTATTTTCTTTCATATACGTGATTAAGTGAAGCTACTATTTTTTTAAGTTCAATAACGGTAAATTGTAAATATCGGTGAATTCCAAAACTTCAAAATACAAAGCATCAGTCTCTTTTATTTCTAAACCTCAGCAGATTGTAATGCCAAATGTGCACAACCACGGTTAGATGCGAGCAATTCTACATAAAAATTGGCGACAATTCACTGTCTCTTCATTTAGTAGTGTTCGCTTTATTTTTTGGAAACGAAACATGTTTTGCGTGTTCTTGATCATTTCTACAATCTTTCTTCAAATATTTCTCGAATTCCAGCTCTTTATGCGTTTGGTTTTTCGCATCGTGTTTTTATTATATTCGTAATTATAAATTTTTTAATAAAATAAATTGGTGGTAGTTCATGATTGTGTGTTTTGATTAATAGCACTGAGGATTTGGCAATAACCTCTTTTATCTATGGAAAGAACACTTACGGGGCAATGTTTATTGTAACAATATTCATATCTCACGTACGATGCACGGTTGCCAACTTTTACAATTTCCAAAACCGGACAGTGGAAGAAAGGGTAAATTTTCAAACTATGCTTCGCTGTATTAAGCGTAATTTGCATGAGGCAATCCATTCATATTTAACCATGTAAAACCATTGATATTTTTTATACGTTACACCCACTGTTAGTCGTTTCTTCTACCAAGCAGTACGGCTACGGTGACCATATTTAAGAGACGAAAATACGGTACAAAAAATAATTTGCAAATTTTTTCCACACTAATTTCCCTGAAAAAGTATCCTTATAGTAAATATCACAAATTTGTAGGATCATTTTCTCGAGATCTTTAAGTCGGTAAGGCTTACCACTAATTTTTGGAAATTTTTTTGTTGACGGTGTTACGCATTTTTTTCATATAAAGTAAGTATGTTCGACTATTTCTACACTCGCACTTTATTACATTCAATTTTAATGAGTAACAAAACTGCGGATAAAATTTTTTTCTAAAGATTCTAATTAAAAAGTTTGAAATTTTTCGAAACATTGCAGAATCAATTTTTATACTTTTTTGCACAAAGTTGGAAATTTGGTATTATATGGTTTTTGTTAGGAAAATAGCTTTACTTCCATAAAAAAAATAATGAACATTAAATAAACTAAGAAAAAATGGCCAAAATTTACTAAAATGTCGACTCCTAACTTCTATTTTGGCCACTGTATGTATTCCTCGATTCGAATCACAGGCATTCAGATTAAAAAATAATAACTGTGTATAAAGAAAATTACGATCATATACCAACATCACTTAAAACTCGTTAATAGGCATGTCATTTTAATGAGCTGTTAAGGCGTCGGAACACCGAGTACGGGACAAATAGAGGATATTAAAAGAAATACAGAACATTTTGCGTACCGTATAAGATAATTACCAGGACAATGGGTCAAAAAAGCGAACTGGCCCGTATAATAAAGGACGGATGGTCACCGTAAGTATAACTTAAAGTGGTTAATTCCGAAACTGTTATGTTTTACAGCAAGAAAACAGCTGATCAAAAACAGCAGGCTGAAATTTACGCAAATCACAAAATTCCATGTTATAAGTTTTTTTTTTATGGTTTGGAAAATTATAAAATAAGCGATACAAAAAGGGAACAACGACTAACATTGGGCAGGCAGGGTTAAAAGTACAAAAACGCTTAGCTATTCTTTTAGGCAAATCACTAATTTTTGTTTATTCACATACAGTGTAAACATTACGACAAACAGCTGAATGAAAATTACAGCATAGCTTTAAGTAGCGAAAGTAAGATCAGTAGTTTTGAAAGGCAATTTTATGAAATATACTTTATGCTTAATAATTTTCATAAACTGAAATATTAATCATTTTATTACCTGGACCCTCAAAAACCGGACATTTTGATGTCCGGGTGTGCCGTCAAAACGGTCACGGACAAAGCTCTAAAAAACCGGACTCTCCAGGTTAAAATCGGACGGTTGTCAACCCTGGTACGATGCAAGAGCAACATTTTTTTCTTTTAATCGACATACTTTAGGCATTGTTGACGTTATTTCCATTTGAATGAGGAAATAGCATCATTTACTTTATTTCCAATTTTTTGTTGATTTATTTCGCTTTTGAAAATGTAATAATGTCAGTTGACTTTATTTCGCACCAGTATGCGAACTAGTGTCAATTGACCTTATTTCCTTTGATCTTGTTACCTGTCACCGTTTTAAAACGGATATAAGGTCAATTGCCTTTATTTCGCATCTGGGTGGGTTTATTACCTTTTCAAAAGCGAAATAAAGTAAAAAAAAAAATTGGAAATAGCGTCAACAATGCTTAAAGTACATATGTCGATCCATAGAAAAAATGTTGTTCTTACAATAAAAATTGCCCCGTAAGTGTTGTTTTTTAATAGATGAAAACGGTTATTGCCAAATCCTCTGTGTGGTACTATTAATCCACACACAATCATGAACTACCACCAATTGATTTTATTAAAAAATTTTAAATTACGAATATAGTAAAAACACGATGCGAAAGACCAAACGAAAAACGCAGCTGGAATACGAGAAATATTTGAAGAAAGAGTGTAGAAATGATCCAGAACTTGCAAAACATGTTTCGTTTCCACAAAAATAAAGCGAACACTATTGAATTGAAGAAACAGTCCATGTCCAAAAACCCCGTAGGAACAATGAAAGAATTCTGTGTTTTAAATTAGCATATTTTGAACGAATTCGGAATGTCTAAGGTGGAAAATAAACCAACCTTTCTATACGGAAACAATTATAGAAAAGGAATTTTCTTACACTGTATTCATGTCTCCGCCAGCAATTTGTGACGACATCATTTAAAAGCAGCTAGGGAGAACGACGACACTATTTATTAGATGGCACATTCAAGCCAATGTTCCAAAATGCGGGTATAAACAATTAATAATTAATTATTTAATATCGGAACCGAGATCATGTAAGGTACTTCATTGATTTTCACACACCTTTGAAACACAAATTATATGCTTTTTTACTGCAGACAAGTTGATGCCAAAACACAGCAGAAATCTTTCAATCGTGGCGTGGTGTGGCGGGCGGACGCGGGCCGCCGCGAAGCTAAGCAAATTTAATGTTTTGGAAAAGTAATAATGTCAATTGACTTTATTTCCGTTGATCTTATTACCTGTCACCTTTTAAAACATCATTCTGGATACATTGGCTTGTTGGTTTTCTCATTCTAACATTATATATTTGCACTCTAATGTTGGCTTATGTAGTTCCAACGTACTGCCAATATAGATGTATTACATATATGGTTTTGGCTTATTTCATGTATAAGTGGAAGCCATAAAAAAATTTAAAGCGAATCGAAATTGTGACACCAAACCTCACATAATGTGACCAACCATACATCTTTCGGAAGTACAGTACTTCTTTGCAATGTTTTGTACTAACCCAAGGCACATTGAACAGGTAGTATCAGTAGAGCAGCTGATTTGATTTTTTTTTGTAATTATTGGGTCTCTAAAATGTCAGATATTTTTAATTTCTTTTCGCAAACAAATATAAATTGTCAAAATCTTTTTACATGCGAAACCTTTTCCCATACAAAACAAGCAATTGAAAAGCAACGTTTGGAACATTACCCTAGCTCTTCAGCACAAACGCTGATTCCTGGGCCTTGCATATTATGCATCAATGCTTCGAGAACCAAACAAAATTTACTAAAAAAAAAGTCGGACTTTAGGTAAGACAAGAAAAAATACGAAATACACATTAATGTTGTTTTTGCTCTAATACCTGTTTGATACTACCTTTTACGTTGAATTTTCTTTAACTGTTTCAAAGAAATTTCAAAAGGTTACACGGTGGGCCTGAACCAACTTTAAATCGAAGGTCATAGCGCATCATTTTTTATTGCTAATTTGGGTTATTTATGTTATAAATAATGTGTAAAAATTTTATAGCCCATAACTTGTCGAGCCGTTTTTGAAAAAACTCATTTTAAATAAAAGGTATTCCTTTTCTTTTAAAATTTTCATACATACGTATTGGACTACGGATTTAAACATTACATTGGCTCTTTTTAAAAATTGTAATATGAAGGAAACACTATTATGGCTACAACACTCGTTATTTATTCTTTTATGTAATACGTAAGTTGTTTTAAAAATGCAGGATATTTTATAAACAACCAAATTTTTACTATTGAAAAGAACATCGTTTATTTCTACAAACTGTACCGGGTATAAAGCAGATTTTTTATTTACTACTATCGCCCAGTTGTCGGAATTCGACATCTTTTTTCATACAATTTTTAATTTTACCTGTCACAAATACTAACTCCTTTATGCGAATTACATTTTGAAGTCCACCAGCATATTTATAGCGAATTTACAGGAAAACTTAAAATCGAATTATGAACGTTAATACCGGATTGATTAATGCTAATTCTATCAAGTCTCCTCCAAATTTCTTCAGTTGCTTTTGAAATTAAACCGAAAAAGGAACCTCGATTTTCATTTATAAAAAATATGCATATGTATTTGTATGTACAGAAAAGATGTTCATCACTGACTAATATGTCAAGCATATACCAATTCAGACTTTAAATAAGTTTTTCGATTATATTTGTCTGAGAGCCTCTTGGAGGTTAAAAACTAAGTTGCCCACATCTACATAAACTCTTTCTTTTTTTCATCCTAATCGTTAACGGTTGAGAAAGTATTTTGAAGACTTACAACAGAAGATAATATTTCCTTCTCTAACGGCGGTTTTACGCGAGTTTTGGTAAAGACTGGCCCAAAGCCCAATATTTTCCATCACACGACTGGGCTACAAAGTTACACCAAATTTTATGTTACTAATATGTGATCTAAAAGTGAAACAAATCTGATCATAAGTATGATTTTTTAGGATAGCTCTCAATCCCTGCGCCAAATATCGGAAGACAAACACACTTATACTTCTAAAAGC
Organism: Rhagoletis pomonella; assembly: GCF_013731165.1. NCBI lineage: Eukaryota > Metazoa > Arthropoda > Insecta > Diptera > Tephritidae > Rhagoletis > Rhagoletis pomonella. The sequence goes on from NW_023458680.1 coordinate 17,903, forward strand.
TTTTGCACGAAATAACAACGATTCAATGCGATTTTAAAATCTGGGAGAAAATGGTTCCCAGTTGAATGATTCTTCCGATTTTATATGTGTATAAATGTAGGTGTATAAAATTCCAAAACCTTACAATAAGCGGTTCCAGAGATAAGCGATATGAGAATTTCAGTTTGTATGGGCGGTGCCACGCCCTCTTTTCCAAAATAATAAAAACTGCATAGTGTAATCATACCGAGTTTGGTACACATTGATCGAACGGTTACCGAGATACACATATGTGATCATAAGCGGGCGGGGTCACGCCCATTTTCCAACATTTTATTATAAGCGTATTTTTTGCTAAAGAAGTATTGCAAACACCAATTTTGAATAAATTAGCTCCAGTATTTACTGATTTATCGAAGATTTAGTATTTCTCCAAATTACCGTTATGTGGGATGTGGGCATGGTCATTATCAGATTTTTTAAATTTTCAGCCGTTTGGTATGTTTTGTGAAAGCCAACAACTGTGTCAAGTTTGGGAGAAATTGGAGGAGCGGTTCCCAAGGTATACACATGTAATGTAAATAAGTGGGCGTGGCTACGTCCATTTTCCAAAAATTTATAATATTCTTATTTTTCGCCTAAAAATGATTGTAAATATCAATTTTGAGTGAATAAGCTTCAGTACTTACTAAAATATCGCAGTTTTCGTATTTTTGAAAACTACTGTTGCATGGGAGGTAGGCGTGGTTATTGTCCGATTTTGCCTAATTTCAATACCATCCGTCCTACGCTCAAAAGAAGTACACATACCAAGTTTCGTTAAGATATCTCAATTGTACTCGAGTTATCGTGTGCACAGACGGACGGACGGACGGACGGGCGGACAGACAGTCACCGCTTAATCGATTTCTCTTTTTAATCTGATCATTTATGTATACATTTGTCTATATCTATTTCGATTCGTTTTGCCTGTTACAAACAACCGTTATGTGAACAAAGTTATAATACCCTTGTGCACAAGTGATCTCGGGTATACAAATACTTGACATTCGCATTCGCATCCGCATCCGCGGATGTCTAAAATTCCACATTCGCAACATCCCTGGTAGATACTATGAATGTATGTATGTATGTCAAATCGAACTTTCTGATACTAATTTTTGTCTATATCCGCGGTGCACGTATGTAGGAAATTTTACTTTCAACTGCGTAACCAGACTTTTGTATGCGCACAAAAATATTAATAGCTTGAAAAATATAATAAAAATTAAAAACATTTTATTTTATGTTTGTAGGCTAGTCTGATATTTTCAGTTCTGGTGCGAATAAAACTACTTTATTCCACTTATCACCCGACGTTTCGCTAAAACTTTTTTAGCATCCTCAGGGGTAGTGTTTATTTTATCTGTTACAACAAATATACAAAAATACAAAAAAACACACACATTAAGTATTATAAACAAAACAAAAATGTATACATATACAGTGATGAAGACGTTTTAGTTTAGTTTGATGTCATTTCCCTATTCACAAATATACCAACGACATTAGCTTCGAGAATAATTATGAATAAGTGGGACCTAATTCAACAGAAAACTTCTATTCCAAAAAAGAAATTTCACGAAATAATAGACTTTTGCCTTAAGGATAACAATTACTTTATGTTCAGCAACAAACTATACGCACAAACTTTTGGAATGCCCATGGGAAATCCAATTTCTCCAACAATCGCTGACATTATCATGGACAACCTACTGGTCAACACCATCACTGAGCTGAAAGAAAAATTTAACATTGACATAAAGTTTATAACAAAATACGTGGACGACATCTTCGCTATTATCAAACGTAATAACGCGAACATTATTCTAGATACTCTTAATAAATACCACAATAAACTGATTTTCAGGAAAATATAACGTCAAGAATGCTTTTAATCTTAAAGATAAGTTAACCAACGTCCATGTGTGTGATGAAGATGTTTTAGTTTCGTTTGATGTCATTTTCCTATTCACAAATATACCAACGACATTAGCTTCGAGAATAATTATGAATAAGTGGGACCTAATTCAACAGAAAACTTCTATTCCAAAAAAGAAATTTCACGAAATAATAGACTTTTGCCTCAAGGATAACAATTACTTTATGTTCAGCAACAAACTGTACGCACAAACTTTTGGAATGCCCATGGGAAATCCAATTTCTCCAACAATCGCTGACATTATCATGGACAACCTACTGGACAACACCATCACTGAGCTGAAAGAAAAATTTAACATTGACATAAAGTTTATAGCAAAATACGTGGACGACATCTTCGCTGTTATCAAACGTAATGACGTGATTATTATTCTAGATACTCTTAATAAATACCACAATAAACTGAAACTTACTATGGAAATTGAAAAAGACTCAAAAATACCATTTCTAGATGTTTGTATTTATCGAGAAAAGCAAAACCTCCTTCTAGCCTGGTACTCAAAACCAACCTCCTCTGGACGCCTGATAAATTACTTCTCATCTCAACCAAGAAAATATAAAATTAACACCGCAAAAAACTTAATCCACAAAGTACTGACGATAAGCCACACACAGTTCCATGACGCTAATATAGAGAAAATAACCGACATCCTAAAAAACAATAATTATCCTGTCAAATTAATACACGAACTCATAAATCAGGAAATAATACAAAATAGCAACCACCCTAACACAATCGGACTCAGAAACAACAAAAAGCGCAAAGAAATTCTTCAGTGTTCCATACATTCCCAATCTTACCGATAATTTTGATCATAACATAACAAAACACAGCACTTGTATATAAATCTAATTGCACGCTTTCGAGAATATATACAAAAACAAAATGTCCAGTGGAGGTCCACCAACAAAACAACGTAGTCTACGAAATTAAATGCAATGGTAAGGAAACAGAAACATGCGGAAAGGTGTACATTGGGACAACGAAACGGCCTTTAGGTGTTCGATTAGGCGAACATGAAGCGGACATAAGGAAACGGAAAAGCAGTACAGCATTAGGTTTGTTCGTCGAGCAACAAATTTGTACGAATTTGTACGAATTATCACGATTTTTGCCCAAATCGCGTTCGTGCAGACCAAAAAATTATCCAACACTCAAAAATTGTGAGAGCAAAGTGACAGTTCTCTTGGAGAGAAGTTGCAAATTCTTGCTGGAAAAAATTTTGCCA
>NW_023458680.1:21190-25293 GCF_013731165.1 Rhagoletis pomonella
TTCTCTTGGAGAGAAGTTGCAAATTCTTGCTGGAAAAAATTTTGCCAGCAAGAATTTGCAAACACGAAAAACATGTGGTTGTGGCGCATGGTTGCATTTTTGTCTACAATAATTTGAATAAATTAGTTCGTTAAATTTAAAAATTTATAAACACGAGCGATTTTTTTATGAAAAAAGGAAGTAAATAATTGTTGATATAATTAATTTAGTTAATTCCAATGATTTGAACTTAATTCGGCTGAAAAAAATGGTATTCGCAATCGGAATGCAATTGCAACCAGAGTCGATTTAAGAAACCCGACAGCTAGTACGATGAAGAAATGGAAATGTATGTTAAAGAAAGTCAGAACAACAAGAAATATACATGTATATCCTGTTTTTGGCCATCCGAAAGAATTTTAAAAATTCTATAAAAAATTGTTTATGTTTGAAATGCAACCGTGGACGCCAGCTGGCAGGGAAACTTGCAAATTCCTGCAAATTTGCGTTCGTGCAGAAATTTGCAAGTTTCTCAACATGAGAGAGAATTTGAGAGAATTTTTTCTTACTCTCTGATATTTTGAGTGTTGGATAATTCTTGCTGGATTTTCGACGAAAAAACCTATTATCACAGCACATTTTAACAAGTGGACACACAGCTGATTTCGCGAATACAAATATTATTGACAAAGAAAGAAGAGAACAGATTCGATACACAATAGAGAGCCTTAGAATAATGCAAAAAGAGAAATGACAATTAATAAGAAGGAAGATACAGACAACATTGCGGCCGCATACATAACTTGTTTACAAAAATGAAATTTTCAGTACTGACAAAACTACCACATCAAGTGGTATGGATATTTTCTTTTTTAGTGATTAAGTATTTATACATATACATATCTATGTTTGAATTTCTAAACAATGTAAGTTGGTTTGTCATTAAATTCAATTTGTTGTTATATATGTATACATTTTTGTTTTTTCGGTTAAGACTTAATGTGTGTGTTTTTTGTATTTTTGTATATTTGTTGTAACAGATAAAATTAACACTACCCCTGAGGATGCTAAAAAAGTTTTAGCGAAACGTCGGGTGAAAAGTGGAATAAAGTAGTTTTATTCGCACCAGAACTGAAAAGATCAGACTAGCCTACAAACATAAAATAAAATAAATTTGAACTGATCGGACAAAAAAGATAGATTTTAAAAACATTTTCATAGCCGTTCATTACCGTTTTTATAAATTTATGTTATAAGAGCGTATTTTATAAAGATGAACAAAGACACGCCAAGCTAGTAGAAATCAGCAGCAACTATTTTACCCCAATTTTTTGCTAGTCCTTCTGCTTGTTATGAGAGAAAATAAAATTTTACTATTTCTATTGTGTCGTGGTTCATTACAATTATAATAATAATAATAGATTGGCACTTACACATATGTTAGTGTTTGGCCGGGCTTCTCCTCCGACTTCTGGAGTGCGCCTTGATGTTGTCACACAAAGCGGAGGGACCTACAGTTTTACGCCGACTCCGAACGGCGATTGTATTTTTATGAGAAGCTGCTTTCATGGCAGACATACACTCGGAGGTTTGCCATTGCCGAGGGACGACCGCTTGAACCCAGATGCTGATGAGTGAAAGGGCGCACTGCTTACCACTACACCACAGCGGTCGATTAAGAGCAAATAAAGTTTCGGTATTTCGATATTTGTGAAGAAGTGCAAAGAATAAATAGTTCCTGGAAATCTGTGTCAATATTGGTAAGTATTTTTTTTTTATTTTCTTTACAAAACTTATCTTTGTTACCTACAGTAACAACAACGACACGAGATTTTTACCAGTTACGGCTATTTTTCCATTGTTTGTTTACTGTTTATTAATTATATACCCGAGCGCACTTGTGCACAAGGGTATTATAACTTTGTTCACATAACGGTTGTTTGTAACAGGCAAAACGAATCGAGATAGATATACACAAATGTATACATAAATGATCAGAATGAAAAGAGAAATCGATTAAGTGGTGACTGTCTGTCCGTCCGTCCGCCCGTCCGTCTGTGCACACGATAACTCGAGTAAAAATTTAGACATCTTAACGAAACTTAGTGCGTGCAGTTCTTTCGGGCGTAGGACGGATGGTGTTGAAAATGGGCAAAATCGGACAATAACCACGCCTACCTCCCACATAACGGTAATTTTCAGAAATACGAAAACTGGGTTTTTTTTATTAACTACTGAAGATTATTCGCTCAAAATTGATATTTGCAACCATTTTTAGACGAAAAATAAGAATATTATAAATTTTTGGAAAATGGGCGTAGCCACGCCCACTTATGGTTACATGTGTATATCTTGGTAATCCCTGCACCATTTTCTTCCGAACTGGTCACACATATTAGCCTTGCTAAAGCACTCCAAATGTCCGAAAATTTTTAAAATCGGACAATAACCACGCCCACATCCCATGTATGTAACGGTAATTGAGTGAAATACGAAATCTTCGATAAATCAGTAAATATTAAAGCTAGTTTATTCAAAATTGATGCTTGCAACAATTCTTTACCAAGAAATACGTTTGTGATAAAATTTTAGAAAATGATCGTGGCACCGCCCACATATGATCACATATATGTATCTCGGTAACCGTTCTACCAATTTGTACCATGTATTTTGTATGGCTATTGTGCTTGCCACATAAAAGCAAAACATTGAAAATTATTAAAATCGAACTAAAATTGAGGCCGCTTTTCATATAACGGTAAATTTCAGAAATGCTTGAAACTTCAATATTTCGAAATTTAAGGACGCTAATTTACTCAAAATTGATACACCGGAAGCGTGAAAATCATATATTTAATACTTGCGCCGGGTATTTAATGTTCGGCTCCTCCCGAACTTAGACTTTCTTACTTGCTTTCTTTTCGTTTGTTTTATTTCATTTCACATTTTTTATTTTATTTTTTTATAAGTTAGTTTAAATTTTTCGAGCTTAATTTTACTAAAAATCAAAAACAGCTAACTAAAAACAACTTAAAAAATATATAGAAGCTATAATTGAATAAATAAAAAAAATGAAATTTCTACTGGCCGTGGCATTCGAACCTACGACCTCGCGGCACGTAAATCCGCATTACTGCGTCAAGTTAAGAACAGTACCTTTTGCTTTGCTGCCTTTATGCTTAAGTGCACATTTAAGATACCTACTCCAAAAGGTGCATCAGCGGCATTATTTTTAACATTTATAAGGAAACTGCTCTGATAGATGCATCTAACATACCTGCACATTAGCGATATCTGCCTTAAAAATTTGGAACTGTTATCAATTATCAAAGATAGTATTACGTTTACCTGCACCGGCTCTACACTTACCATAATTTTAGAAGCTTTTATTTATTTTGCTCATCTGGCAGAATAACGAAAACGGCCATAATTTTATGTAGTTATGTATATAGATTACACTGTATGGCAAAATCAACTTTTTTTCTGGGTATTGGACCACACCAATTTTTTTAAGAGATTGAGTCATAGGTAAAACAGTGATTTCTCCGGTTTTCGAAGTTGGCCTCCGAAATCGAGATATGGACCTTCGAAATTCGAAATAGGACCTTTGGTAAAAAATTATATTTAATTATTGCATGTAAATAACTAAAAGCCTAAAAATATAGACGTAGTCCTCCTTTTGCTCTTATGTTATATAACTTTTTTTGTGCAAACTTATATTACAGGTGCTGTAAGGGGTCAAAGTTCAGGTCTTCGAAAAATTAAATTTCTTATAGTGCAAATAATTTTGAACTGATTTTTAAAACATTTATATCGTTTAAAGGTGATTAAACCCCCTTTTCCGATATGCATGTTTGTATACTTCGTATATAAAAATTTTAAGCAAAACACATTTAAAGGAACAAATACCTTTTTTTATAAAAAAAACTTAACCAAATGAATTACTAACCAATTTTTAAAAGGTTGGTATCGTTTTAAAGGCGATTAAACCCCCTTTCTTTTGATATGCATATTTGTATACTTCGTATATAAGAATTAAAAAAAAACACAGTTAAAAGAAAAAATACCTTTACATACCTTAAAATAACATATTTTAGACAATAAAATACTAACCGATTTTTAAA
>NW_023458680.1:25393-28774 GCF_013731165.1 Rhagoletis pomonella
CATTCCTTAAAAATAATAACAAAGAAAGAACGTAATATGGATAAAAACCAAAAATTTCATACAAAATACAGTTGTCCGGACATTGAACCTTATCTTTTTAGTATCCGGACAGTCATATTCGTACTTATGTAGTTAACCCTGTCCGAATACTGAAAACATGTGAGAAAAAAGCATTTCCCTTTCCGTATATCTTAGAAGATATGCCAAACTATCATTTAAGAGCACTAAAAAGAGAATTTGTAATTTCTCTCATATTTTCAGTAGCCGGACAGCCTGTCCGGAAACTGAAAATCATCTTCAATTTTGGTTTCAGTGTCCGGATACTAAAAATTTAGGCAAAGAATTGAACTAATTTAATTTTTTTCTTATATAATTTAATTTTACTATATTTCAAATAAATGTAATTATATGTGAGCTCACAAAAAATTTTCAGGTAAAAGTGTCACCGTTTTTGAAATATTTACATTTTTTCGAATTAAAAAAAAAATCGTGCCTTTTCATGTGTTTTCTTTAACTGCAACTACAAACCGGGCAATACTTAGTAAATTTTTTATGTAAAATACTTCCAGATAGTTGCCTCTCCATACTCAAATGCAACGTAGTTAAAATATGTTAAGGAACCATCATAAAACTAGGACTATTTCTGGATTTTTAACTTTTTGATATTTTCTTCCCCACTTTGACTATCTCGGGTGAAAAAAAATGTACTGAGCTATAACTTCACATTACATAAAAAAATTGCTCATTTAGTAAAGATTTCAGAAAGGTGCCACACTTACTGCTTTGAATAGAAAAAAAAGTTATAGCCGCTTTTGTGGGTAAAGGACTGAGACACGCTAGAATGTATTTAATAGATTTAAATTGAATTTGCTCTTGTTACCGTCAAATGACATGCTAAATAGTATAAAGGTACATTATTACCTGCTCCTGACATTATTTTGTGTTACTTACCGGAATTAGTGAAAGTGGATTTTGTGAAATTGGACCCTTCGAACATTGTGTTATTAATACTATGACAGAGAACACGCAGTATACGTCGCATGAATATGCGGATATTCACCTAGTTTACGGTGAAGCTTGCTGTAATGCCAGAGCTGCTCAAAGACTTTATGCAGAGCGATACCCCAATCGTCGGCATCCGGGTCGTGAAGTATTCGCCCGGACCCATAGAGAAATATATGAAGGTAAGTGATTTTTACACCTTTCTTGTTTGCTTGCTTGTTAACTATAATTTTTCACTTTTTTAAGGTCGCATACCTGGAAGGCGTAGCGGCGAAACAGGACGTCCTGCACCGGTAGATGTTGAAGCTGTGTTAGAGGAAGTGGAACTAGGTCCATCGACTTCAGTGAGAATGATGGAAAGACGGACGGGAATACCAAAAACTACAGTTCACAAAGCTTTAAAAGACCATCGATTTCATCCCTACCACATTCAACGTGTTCAGGCTCTACAGGAAAGAGATTACCTGTCGAGGGTTAGATTTTGCCGTGAAATGTTGCGAATGCATGCATCAGACCCCAACTTTTTTAATAAAATAATTTGGAGCGATGAATCATCATGCAAACGTGATGGTTATTTTAATTTACATAACCTTCACAGTTGGCAGATAGACAATCCTCACGAAATGAGAGAAGATCGTTCGCAGTACCGGTACAAAATAAATTTATGGTGCGGTATTTTTAATTGTCAGATATTGGGACCCGTGGAACTGCCGCCAACGCTCAACTCTCACAGTTATTTAGAGTTCCTTCAGGAACGGCTTCCAACTCTTTTGGAAGATGTACCCGTAATCCTGCGGCGAAGACTATGGCTGCAAAATGACGGGTGCCCTGCTCACTACGGGCGTGAAGTAAGAGCTCATTTAGACGAAACTTATCCTTGCCGATGGATTGGACGATACGGGCCAATCACGTGGCCCGCTCGATCGCCAGACCTGAATCCATTAGATTTTTTCTACTGGGGCTGTCTTAAGGACAAAATTTATTCAAAAACAATTCAAAACGAAGAGCATTTGCGGGAACAAATAAATGTAGCTGCTTCTGAGATAGCCCAATTGAGTTTAAGATCTCTAAAAGCGTATTTTCTTAAAAGGTGCCGAGCTTGTATTAGAGTAGAAGGTCGCCAATTTGAGCATATTTTATCAATAAATGAATAAATTTTTCTTCAAACAACTCATGTATATCTTATTTCACGTGAACCCATCCTTCACACAAAATATTGATAGATATAGCCCTTGTTATAGACTCTCTAGTCCGAATTCCAGTAAGTAACATAAAATAATGTCAGAAGCAAGTAATTATGTACCTTTGTACTATTTAGCATGTCATTTGACGGTAACAAGAGCAAATTCAATTTAAATCTATTAAATACATTCTCAGCGTGTCTCAGTCCTTTACCCACAAAAGCGGCTATAACTTTTTTTTCTATTCAAAATAGTAAGTGTGGCACCTTTCTGAAATCTTTATTAAATGAGCAATTTTTTTATGTAATGTAAAGTTATAGCTCAGTACATTTTTTTTCACCAGAGATAGTCAAAGTTGGAGAAGAAAATATCAAAAAGTTAAAAATCCAGAAATAGTCCTAGTTTTATGAGGGTTCCTTAATATATTTTAACTATATTGCATTTGAGTATGGAGAGGCAACTATCTGGAAGCATTTTACATAAAAAATTTACTAAGTATTGCCCGGTTTGTAGTTGCAGTTAAAGAAAATACATGAAAAGGCACGATTTTTATTAAAATCGGAAAAAATGTAAATATTTCAAAAACGGTGACACTTTTACCTGAAAATTTTTTGTTTATCAGTGAGCTCACCCCCCCACCTACCTTCCCCTAAAGTTTGGCACGTTACTTCTGGGACACCCTGTATGTATAAATGCATTTAGTTCACCCAATGTGCCGCTACTACTTACATACATATGTATAAATTGCCACTGAGCAAAACTACTTGAGAAAAAAGCATTAGTTTAATAGCACGAGTGCAACACACACCGTACACGTGATAGAAGTAAAACTTCTCAAAAAAGCTCATGTGTGCGCTCCACACCCGGTAGAAATCTTAACAAAAATAAACTACGAGACAATCAGACGAATACGGTTGTTTATTGTATCCAAAATTGGTACCAAGTTGATAAGTTTTTATCATTTCTCATATTTTTTTATTTTTTATTTTTTCGAATACATATCTTCCTTGATATCATCATATCCTTGATCATCCTTTTTCGCTTTATTCCGTAAGTAAGTAAGTATGTGTTTCAATGGACACATCGATTTGAATACAAAATTTAGATTTAGAGAATATTTTTAGCAATTTATTTGAAAAAATAAAACATTTAAGGCCGGTCCACATAGAACTTTCGCGCTGGCTTTGGCGTTGGCGTT
>NW_023458680.1:28874-51267 GCF_013731165.1 Rhagoletis pomonella
CTACATACCAAATTTCGTTGAGATATCTCAATTTTTGCTCGAGTTATCGTGTACACGGGCGGACGGACAGACGGACAGACGGACGGACAGACGGACGGACAGACAGACATGGCTTGATCAATTTCTCTATTCATTCTGAGCATTTATGTATACATTTGTCTATATCTATCTCGATTCGTTTTGGCTGTTACAAACAACCGTTATGTGAACAAAATTAGTATACCCTTGTGCACAAGTGCGCTCGGGTATGAAAAGATTTTCCCTACGTTTCCAAGGCAGTAAAAAAATTCGTATAATTTTCGTCACGTTGGAGTGCAATGAGGTATAGTCGTTGCGCTGGGTATGCAGTTACAGTTGCATGGCTATACTCAATCCCGGCTCTTGCGTCCTTGTTCGCGCACACTGGGCAACGTGAGCAACCCATGTGCGAGATGCGGTAACCAATCCGAGTGGAGCCTTGGATCACGGCAGAAAGAGAGGGAGCTTCGGTGGGGCCACTCTGACTTATTCGGTTTAAGGGATCACTGAAGTCTGCAGCGTCTGTTCACCAGTAGGTGCGGCTGCAAGCGGGTGTCTGCTTGGAGCAACCGGCTCGCTATATAAACGTGTATTTGGTTCCGAAACCTCCCCCGTCCCAGCAATGGGTTGTGCGCTGGGCTTGGGACCCGCCACGTAAAAACCACTTCCAGTGAAGAAGCAAGGCAAAGCCTCGGATGAGACCCCCCCTTATGATGACGACCACGGCAAACGTTTAAAGGACTACGCTTTGAGGGCATGCACCTGGAATGTCCGGACCCTTAATGGGGAAGGTGCCTCTGCCCGGCTGGTTGATGTCCTCGTAAGGACAAAGCTGTCATCACCGCCATCCAAGAAATGCGTTGGACGGGGCAAGGCAAACAATGTCTGGGGCCTTGCGACGTCTACTACAGCTGCCATGTAAAGGAGCGCAAATTCGGTGTTGGATTTGTGGTGGGAGAGAGACTCCGTCGCCGAGTACTGTCGTTCACCCCGGTGGACGAGCGTCTAGCCACAATCCGCATCAAAGCGAGATTCTTCAACATCTCGCTCATCTGCGCCCATGCCCCGACGGAAGAGAAGGATGAGGCATCCAAGGATCTCTTCTATGAGCGCTTGGAGCGCACGTACGAGCGCTGCCCCCGTCATGATATCAAAATCGTGCTTGGCGACTTCAATGCCAGGGTGGGCAAGGAAGGGATCTTTGGAACCACCGTCGGAAAATTCAGCCTCCACGACGAAACGTCTGACAACGGATTGAGGCTGATCGACTTCGCCGGGGCCCGAAACATGGTAGTATGCAGTACTAGGTTCAAGCATAAAAAGATCCATCAAGCTACGTGGCTGTCTCCGGATCGAAAAACGAGAAACCAAATCGATCATGTGGTGATAGACGGAAGGCACGCTTCCAGTGTTTTAGACGTACGCACACTCCGAGGCCCAAACATCGACTCGGACCACTATCTTGTTGCAGCCAAGATACAGACCCACCTCTGTGCAGCAAAAAATGTGCGCCCAAATATGCAAGGAAAGCTTAACGTCTAAAAGCTGCAATCACAACAGACAGCCAGCGCTTTCGCTACTCGACTCTCACACCTGCTCTCAGAGAGTACTCTTCAACGAACCGACATATGCGAGCAGTGGAACCACATTTCCCGCTCATTAAGTACCGCCGCCGAAGAAGTAGTCGGATTTCAGCGAGCCCGAAAGAACAACTGGTACGATGAGGAGTGTCAGGAAGCTGCAGAGAAAAAAGATGCCGCCTACAGGGCCACGCTGCGATCGGGCGCAACGCGCGCTATGTGGGACCGCTATAGGGATCTGAAGAGGGAAGCGAGACGTATTTGCCGCAACAAGAAGAGAGAGGCCGAAATACGTGAGTGCGAAGAGCTTGAAATGTTGGCCGACAGGAGGAATGCCCGAAAATTTTACCAGAGAGTTAGGCGACTTACGGAAGGTTTAAAGACCGGGGCGCACTCCTGTAAGAACAATAAGGGCGACCTAGTAACTGATGTCCAGAGCGTACTTAATGGTAGCAGCACGGAAAGTTGTGGAGAAGAAGAACCCGAGCCCGCAGTCGATGATGACGGAGTCGACGTTCCACCGCCTGACTATGACGAGGTACGTATAGCAATAACGCGGCTGAAAAACAACAAAGCCGCTGGAGCTGACAGCCTGCCAGCTGAGCTATTCAAGTACGGCGGCGAGTAATTGATAAGGTGCATGCATCAACTCTTGTGCAGAATATGGTCAGATGAACGCATGCCCGACGACTGGAATTTAAGTGTGCTGTGCCCAATCCACAAGAAAGGTGACCCCGCCATTCGCGCCAACTACCGCGGGATCAGCCTTCTAAGCATAGGTTACAAGGTCTTATCGAGCGTATTGTGTGAAAGACTGAAGCCCACCGTCAATGAGCTGATTGGGCCTTATCAGTGTGGCTTTAGACCTGGCAAATCCACCATAGACCAGGTATTCACAATACGCCAAATCTTGGAAAAGACCCGCGAGAAAAGGATCGACACTCACCACCAATTTGTCGACTTTAAAGCCGCTTTTGACAGCACTAAAAGGAGTTGCCTATACGCCGCTATGTCTGAATTTGGCATCCCCTCAAAACTCATACGGCTGTGTAAAATGACGTTGAGCAATACCACCAGCTCCGTCAGAATTGGAAAAGACCTCTCCGAGCCGTTCGCCACAAAACGGGGTTTCAGACAGGGCGACTCCCTTTCATGTCACTTCTTTAATCTGATGTTGGAGAAGATAATAAGAGCTGCAGAACTGAACCGCTCAGGAACAATTTACTATAAGAGCGTGCAATTGCTGGCTTATGCCGATGACATCGACATCATCAACAACCGCGAAGTCTGTTCTGCCTTTTCCAAGTTGGATAGGGAAGCAAAGCGAATGGGTCTGGTGGTAAACGAGGACAAGACGAAGTATCTCCTGTCATCAAACAAACAGTCAGCACATTCGCGCCTTGGCACCCACGTCACTGTTGACAGTTACAATTTCGAGAAAGTAGAGAATTTCGTTTACTTGGAAACCAGCATTAACACCGATAATAATGTCAGCATTGAAATCCAACGTAGAATCACTCTTGCCAACAAGTGCTACTTTGGACTGAGTAGGCCATTCAGGAGTAAAGTCCTCTCTCGACGTACGAAAACCGCGCTCTATAAGTCACTCTTCATGCCCGTGCTGGTATATGGCGCAGAAGCATGGACAATGACAACATCCGATGAGGCGGCTCTTGGAGTGTTTGAGAGAAAGATTTTGCGGAAGATTTACGGGCCTTTATGCGTTGGTGGCGGCGAGTACCGCAGACGATGGAACGATGAGCTGTATGAGCTTTACAACGATATGGACATAGTGCAGCGAATTAAAATACAGCGGCTCCGCTGGCTTGGCCATGTCGTTCGAATGGACACCGACGCTCCAGCTCTGAAAGTATTCAACTCGGAACCCGCTGGTGGTAGCAGAGGAAGAGGGAGGCCCCCACTGCGATGGAAAGATCAGGTGGAGAAGGACTTGGCTTCACTTGGCGTTTCCAATTGGCGTCAGTTGGCACAGAGGAGAAACGACTGGCGTGCTTTGCTGAACTCGGCCAAAATCGCTTAGGCGGTTACAGCGCCAAAAAAGAAGAAGAAGAAGAAATTTTGGTCACGAAATCGATATCTCAAATTTTGTGTTTCTAGTTCAGCTTTCGTCACTCGAAAATTTTACCTCAAAGAGGTGTTTTATTTGATAACCTTTACACTGACTCGAAATAAACTGTTCAAAAACCGCGCTTAGAAATAGCATATTTTTATACCCGTGCGCACTTGTGCACAAGGGTATATTAATTTTGTTCACATAACGGTTGTTTGTAACAGCCAAAACGAATCGAGATAGATATAGACAAATGTATACATAAATACTCAGAATGAATAGAGAAATCGATCAAGCCATGTCTGTCTGTCCGTCTGTCCGTCTGTCCGCCCGTCCGTGTACACGATAACTCCAGCAAAAATTGAGATATCTCAACGAAATTTGGTATGTAGGTTTCTGCTAATCCAAGGTAAGGTGCGAAATCGGACTGTAACCACGCCCACTTCCCATATAACGGAAATTTCCAGAAATACGAAAACTGCGATATTTTAGTAACTACTGAAGATAATTCACTCAAAATTGATATTTACAATAATTTTCAGACGAAAAATAAGAATATTATAAATTTTTGGAAAATGGGCGTAGCCACGCCCACTTATGGTTACATGTGTATATCTTGGTAACCGCTGCACCAATTTCTTCCAAACTTGGCACAGTTGTTGGCCTTGATACAGCAAACTAAATATCCAAAAATTTAAAAAATCGGACAAATTATAAATTTTTGGAAAATGGGCGTAGCCACGCCCACTTATGGTTACATGTGTAAATTTTTTTGTAACCGCTGCACGAATTTCTTTCAAACTTGGCACAGTTGTTGGCCTTGGTACAGCAAACTAAACGGCTTCAAATATTTAAAATCGCACCATAACCACGCCTACATCCCATATAACGGTAATTTAGAGAAATACAAAATCTTCGATAAATCAGTAAATATTAAAGCTAATTTGTTCAAAATTGATGCTGGCAACAATTCTTTACCAAGAAATTCGTTTATGGTAAAATTTTGGAAAATGGGCGTGGCACCGCCCACTTATGATCACATATATGCATATCGGTAACCGTTCTACCAATTTGTACCAAACTCGGTATTTTTATTGTGCTTGCCACATAAAAGCAAAACGTTGAAAATTATTGAAATCGGAACAAAATTACGGCCGCTTTTCATATAAGAGTAAATTTCATAAATGCTTGAAACTGCAATATTTCGAAATTTAAGGACGCTAATTTACTCAAGCCCGGCTTACCATCTAGCGGTAGCTTTCGGAAAGGTGAAAAAACATATATTTAATACTTGCGCCGGGTATTTAATGTTCGGCTCCACCCGAACTTAGACTTTCTTACTTGTTTATATTGAAAATGTATATCACGCCGATGCAAAAAATACACAAAATAGTTTGCTGCATTTTTTACTTTTGTGCTACTTGAGTCTATAACCGAATTTCGGACTGGTATCTTCATATGTAGATTTTACGGTTGTTCTAGAACTATTTTTCGGTTCTTGTAAGAACTGAGCCGGTCGGTTCTCTAAAGGACCCGCTTCCTTGGTTCTTTGCATCGCTACTCTGCAGCATCTTAACTATCGCGATGAGTATTCCTACTGAGCGATGATGGTATTTATAGAAGTCCTCTCAAGTGGTGCCGGCATCACGACAAGTGTGGCACACCCAACCGCTGCAAGTGGCTATGGAAGCCGGCGATATGCCGATTGCTGCCGATGGTAATTTTATGCGAACGTGTTGGTTGCGTGTCAGTACGAAATAAAAAGGAAGTTGAAATAACATCTTCCATCATGATCAGGCATGGGCAGAGAGTTAGCAGGTGCTAAAAGAGCGTAAGCTTCGCGTGTACGTATACAAGCGAGAGCGCAGCGATGAGAACACCACAGCGTGCAAAATGCATTAGGCACACTAACACATTCTTACTTTTTGCTCACGCTTGTTTGTGGTAGTGCCCACCTCTGATCATGATTAAATAATACAAGGTTCGATAACCTGACAGTTGTCCCTCTCTCGCACCGCTCCCTTAGCAGTGGCACCGTGTTTCTTCTTTGCAAATTTACATGGAAACAGTGTAGCTTTGGTGTGAAATAAAAGTATAAGCTTTTGTGCAATATGTTTATTTGTATATGCATATGAAGCATATTTAACTGATTGGATGTTTACATCAATCTCATAGTAGTCTTATTTAAATTTTGAGTCATTTTGCAGTTTTCATACGGCTAAATAGCATACAAATTACGTAATTCACGTAGATATACCAATATTACGTTCAACATTTCGTTTAAAATGCCAGATTTCCTGCAAATATATTAGAATTTACGAAAGGAATTTCACTACTAATTGCCTACTTTGCGTACTTTCCTACTACCATTTTTGCAACAAGGGATTGCATTCTTGCCCTTTCTCTGTCCTTCGTAAATGCAACCTTTTGTAAGGGAGTGTCAAACCGCAGCTGTCAATAATTATCTAACCTTGTATTATTGAATCACGATCTTCCATATAAAAATATAAAAAGTCGTCGAGTGATGAAGATGATAGGGAAACACAGGGAGAGAAGTAACCAGTAGCCCTTGCCAATTGCAAGCAGCAGTATTTTGCAGTTTTAATGAATGAAGTGGCGCAGAAACCAGTTCGCCAGTTTCGTGACTGCTTGATGCCGTGCTGCTTGGGCAAAGTTGTGGCGCTGCGCAGTGTAAGAATATTAAAATTAGCTTGAAAAACTCCAAAAATTTATTTAATATGATCAAACATTTTTTTTATGTTATATTAAAGAGAAGTATTTTATTATCACTTATATATATTTATTATGTAAATAACTTTGAAATTTTGAAATATATAGAAACAACCAATAAACAACTCAAATTGGAAAATATAAATATATTAATCAAAAAAGATAAAAATGTCAAAACTAATTTATGTATTTGGTTAATTGTCATAATTTTGGTAATTTACATTTACATTAAATTCAATAAACCGCATAAAAATGCCAATCAAAACGAAAATATAGAAATTCAAGAAAATATATGCAAAGTTATATTAAATCAAATAGAAAAATTAACAGACAATAATGAAGAATCGGGGACGATTCATCTTAGAGACGGGGGAGTTAATGGCAGACCACACATAGCGGCACAGTAGTAAATATAAACAATATGTTTTATTAATTTGTATCTTGCGGATTCATAATGCAATTTTGCAAACTCGGCAATTATGCAGCTGCATTTAACTTCTTTGTCAAAAATTGAAATTGAATATATTTTTTCCGCTCTGAATGGAAAATTCCATTCAAAGGTGTCAAATAACTTCTTTGTCCAAGACATTGGCATTTCATCATAGCATGATGCAATGCCAACGCCTTATGGTGAAATTAATTGTTAAATAAATATTGTAAATGTTATAAATAAGCTAAGATTGAAAATAAAGAGCAGTCTTTTTCAAATGTTTGAAACTTACTCAACACGTGTTTTGATTTATCCGCTACGTCGCGGATTAAAATAAATATTTTTACTGTTTCCCAAACGGGGAAACATAATTTGCACGCACGAACCGAAAAAATATTCAATTTTTAAATCAAAATGACAACTGCCATATGCCGTTATGCGCCGCAATTGTGTTTACTGTGACGGATTTCACTGCGGCAACTATACAGCTGTTCACTAACCGCCGACCGCTTTACCGTCGTCCGCTGTAATTATGGGTAGAGCTTTACATGCGCCCCACGATTTTAATTTTCAATCTCATAAATTGTTTATAAAGAGGTTTGCTCAAATTTTAAAATCAAAAGTTATCTTAACAAATTCTTTGGGACTGCGAAACAATATTTTATACTTTTTAGTCCATTTATATAAACGCGGTATACACAAGAGATTTTGTGCATTACTGCTTATTAGGCAATCCGCTAGCGATTGGTAATCGCTACTTTTGGACCAGGTAATCGCTACCGAAAGGACGAGCTACGCGTATCGCTCGGTACGCGTCAATGACATTGCCATGTAAAATTCGTTAGGTAAAGGAATTGGTATCGCAAATTTTGTGACTAGTACCCACTAGTAGCGAGCCAGCGAAATTGTTAGTGGTACCAGTACTGGTCACCCGATAAGAGCGATACCAATTCCTTTTCCTAACGAATTTAACATGGAAATGTCATTGAAACTTAGCGAGCGGTATGCGTACCTTGTCCGTTCGCTAGTGATGACCTGTTGCAAAGGTGGCTCTGATGGATTCTGATGCATACGCAATTACAGCAGCGGAGTAAGAGCGCGCTATGGTAATGGATTCGCAATGTATGCGGAGCTGTCGGGTATAGTAACCATGGATGCATCTATGTCAGCTTCTGGTTGAATTGTTGAGCCACAAGCTATAACTCCTCCTATGCCTGAAGAACTGGTCCTCAATCCAGTTAATGCAATAACAGCTTCTTCCAAGCCATTGAAAATATGCATTTTGTTGCGTCTACCACCTGGTGCGCTTCTGCCTTCGGCCACGCTTAGGGATTATAAGCCTTTCTAATGAGAATTGTCTTTTCTGTGTTGCCAAAGAAAAGGGCGGTTTAAATAAACTATAATAAAAAAAATAAAAATTTACCAAAAATGTCTCCCAAAGGTTCTTTTTGCAAGCTTTGTGGTAACCGGAGATTTGAAAAAGAAGCAATAGATATAAAGTTTACAGTTGAACCGAGTACCGTAACCACTCTTAAAAGATATACACATATTTGCATGCGTAGTACAACATACTGACGCATGCAATACGATTTCATTTTCCTTTATTTTTGCTTCTACAAACAGCACGATACAGTAAAATTTTTGCTTTCAAAATTAAAATTTAATTTGCTTTTAAAATAAAAATTTCTTCTTCTTCTTTTTTGGCGCTGTAAACGCCTAAGCGATTTTGGCCGAGTTCAGCAAAGCACGCCAGTCGTAGCAAAGCACGCCAGTCGTAAATTAAAATTTAATTTTGTAAAATATTGGCGGTAACCCCGCCGCTCATAATTTTTTATTGTTTTAAACGTCATTCTGGGTGCATTGCTGCTTGGTTTTCTCGTTCTATCATTATATATCTGCACTCTAATGTTGGCCGACGTATTTCAACGTACTGCAAATATAGAAGTATTACATATATGCCTCACGCCTTTTATAAGTGTGTTCGATGGCAAAATATGTATACACCGCGTGTATTTAAATTTCTTTGCTTTCTTTCGGATAATATTGGTACATTTGTATCCTTTGTTGTTAAAAATGGTAGAAAACAGAATACGCATTCCAGTTCGAGTACTTAAGGCGTTCAAATCACCAATAAAACTCCGAAGAGGAACTGTACTGTACATCAATGCATGGATGAAAGGGTTGGAAGGAGAATACCAGCACAAGGCTAAGGAACTTCTCCGCAGATACTCCAACATATTCAACAATGATAGCAACAAACCAGGCAGGACCGATGCAAAGCCGATCCGTCAAGCTCCTCGAAGTGTTCCACTGGCCAAGCGTGAAGCTTTGAGCCAAATCATAAAAGAAATGAGCTAAAGTGGTCTTATTGACCCGTCAGCGGCCAAGGGCGGTTCTGCGTGGACTACCTGAAACTAAATGATGTAATGAAAAATGACAGCAATACCCTGCCCTGCCTGAATCGATGATACTCTTTACTCGTTGAGTGGCACGAAATCGTTCTCAACACTCGATCTGCAGAGCGGTTATTGGCATGATTCAATAATACAAGGTTGGATAAGTATTGACATTTGTGTCAATCGACTGCCTTGTTTGCGTTTGAGAAGGAAATAGAAGCGGGTAGCAATTTTATCTCCTTTTGTGAAAAGGTAGTAGGAAAAGTAAGTAGTCTGCTAGTGCAGAAATGCGTTTTTGTATACAAACTGAATTAAATATATAAAGAAGATTCCACTGATCTACACAATAGACAATGAATTATCTTTTTATAGCCACATATATATTAAAAATTAAATAAATGGATATTCACATAAATTTCTTGCCAAAGAAAAATCTTTGAAATCTTTGAAGAAATGTTCACAAATATTCAAAATAAACCATGGTTTCATTGAAATTTTAGGATGTATTAAACAAAATGAATGGAATTCAAACAAATCCTTTATACAAAGGGACTATATGAAGAATTATACAAATAGTAAAGATGCAATTGATTTAATGCATATAAATTAATATTTTAGAAATTGTTATATTTGTTGCATTTAAACATTACATGTTCAATACCTTAAATTGAATTACATTTGGTTTTTTTTGTAATTTAAATTTTTTAGTAATGTTTTCTACTTTTTCCTCCAATCAGTCTTGCTAATCATTATATTGGTTACATTTAAAAGTTATATCTTCAATATCGCCATTTAATTACATTTGGTTATTAAAAAATCTAATTTTTGCGGAATGTTTTTTACTTTTTTCTCCAATCAGTCTTGTTAATCATTATATCGGTTAAACTTTAAAAATATGTCTTCAATATCGCAATTTATTTACATTTCGTTTTTTTTTTAATGTTAATTTTTTGTAAGGTTGTGTACTTTTTTCTGCAATCAGTCCCAATGAGCACAAGAAAATATCTTTATTAATATTTCCACTTTCGCTTTTATGGAGTGGTATACTTACTTGTAAATATGCAAAGGCTGCACTTGACCAACCCAAACGCTGCAGTGGTAAAAATATATGCACCAGCAAACGTGGGCGGACACCCAAGTCACACAGGGATGCTAGCATGCAAAACTTACTTGCAACGCCTGCACTTGTTGTAAAACGCTACTTTTTGAATACGAATTATGAATAACTCCAATACCCTGCAAATAAATATGTAAATTATTGTTGTAATTCAAAATATTTCCATTACTTTTGATTTTTTTCCATACTTACTTGAATTTGCCCAATAAGAAAATGAATTTCCACGAAACAATCGATGAAAATATCGGCAATGTTGCCTGTTGAACTTTTTATACGAACCCAATTTTTCTCCTTGTATTTTAGTAGTAGTTCCTACAAATCAAAAAAGAAGGCAACACAGGCTAAGGCAGAATGCGGGAGCGAGACAACTGCCAGGTTATCCAACCTTGTATTATTGAATCATGGGTTATTGGCAAGTGGAGGTAAGTGAAGAAGACAAAGATAAGACAGCATTCAGCCTTGGAGATGGTCTTTGGAAATTCACGGTGGTGCCCTTTGGATTATGCGATGCTCCTGCCACGTTTAAAAGACTTATGGACCATGTGCGCAAGAAAATGCATTTGAAAACATGTTTGCTGTATCTTGACGACAATATCGTTTTAGGTAAAAGCTTTGAGGACCACCTGAAAATTTTGGAACAAATTTTCCAGAAGATAGCTGGCGTTGGTCTCAAACTAAGTCTTAACAAGAGCAGCGCTGTCTTCGACTATGCCGAAGGCTTCATACCTTTCATGAACATCTGAAAACTTTACTTTAACAGATTACTGCATTTGAAAAAATGTATATATCCACAGCACACATAGATAGAGGAGTTACATATATACAAAATCTTATATAAACAATCAGAGGTATGGAAGATATACCTTATATAGCACCAATCAAAGTGATTTTCACTGCTGTGTGATCGGTATGTAAACCGGTAACACAATTTAATGGGTTTAGCTTCCTACATAAAGGAGATATATCGCAAAAACTGGTATAGGAAGAATCAGTGGTATACGAGATAAGGTTTATACAGCATAGATGTTGACAATTTTCTCAGTAGACCTTATATTATTATTTATACAATAGCTTACGAAATTTATCGGTTTTAGCTGTCCAAATAAATTAGTTTTACATTAAAACCCCATATCTGAACATACAGTTATATGGAGGCAATATATAAGTTACAGTGACCCGATCTTTGTTAAATTTACTGTAAACTATCTGTTAATAATGAGTGAAAATAGTGCGAAATATCATGTTTCTAGCTGCATATATGGAGAAGTTATAATAAAGAATCTCATATCTGAACAAACAGTTCTATGGGAGCTATATGTAAAAGTGACCCGATCTTTGTTATTTTCACTCTAAGAATTCTGATTATAATCGTTGGAAGTATTGCAAAATTTCATGTTCCTAGCTGCATCAATCGAGGAATCATAACGAAAATTCTCATAACTGAACAATCAGTTGAATGGGAGATATATGTTATAGTGACCCGATTTTTGTTATTTTCACTGTAATTATTCTGTTAATAATGAGTGAAAACGGTGAGAATTTTCATGTTCCTAGCTGCATAAATGGTAAAGTTATGGCAAAAAATCTCATATCTGAACAATCAGTCGTATGGAGGCTATAGGTTACAGCGACCCGATCTTCGCCATTTTCACTGAAAGTATTCCTTTGATAATGGTTGACAACATTTCAAAATTGCATGTTACTAGCTACTTAAATGGAGGAGTTATAACGAAAAATCTTATATCTGAACAATCAGTTGTATGGGAGCTATATGTTATAGTGGTCGGATTCTTCCGGTTCCGACAAATGATTAATACATTATAAAAATACACCCACCTACCAAATTTCATCCGGATATCTCGAAAACTGAGAGACTAGATTGCATACAAACAGACGGACCGACAGACAGACAGACAGACGGACAGACGGACATGGCTAAATCGACTCATCTCGACGTTCTGATCATTTAAGTATACATTTTAATGGATCTATTTCTTCTTATTCTGGTACTTACAAACATCGGACCAAAGTTACAATACCATTTCATGCTCATGAAAGGTATAAAAAGTGCTAACTGTTCAATAAGGAGGTGAACTACTAAGGACGCAAGGAGAAAACAGGGGGCGTCTGCACTGCGAAGGAAAAGATAGAAACAGCAAAGGATTAGCCAAGAACTAGAAACTTGCACGAACTACTTAGTTTTTTTAGCTCTGCACCTGCTATCGCCGATTTGTTCCGAACTTCGCCAGCGCTGCTTATACCCTCCACGAGCTCACTAGAAGAAATATAGCCTTCGAGTAGAACAAAGAGCAGGAGGAGGCTTTCCAGGTAGAGCTGGAAAACTATCGATAGTTTCGATAGTAGATAGTCACAGCCATCGAAACTATCGAATATGTCGACACTATCGTTAGTTTTGATTAAAAAAGTCCAAAAATTAAACATAACAAGTTTTATTGAAAATGAGATCAGAATTGCTAAAATATGTCGATATTTTTGTTAAGGAACAACAGTTTATCAACGATTTTTGGCTTCAAGCAGCATCTGTATATATGTGTGTATGTATGAGTGAAAACTATCGATATTGCTTACAAAACCATCAATGTTTTCTATAGCCAAAAACCGTCGATAATGCCATCGATAGTTTTCCAGCTCTATTTCCAAGCTCTGAAGGAACGGCTATGTACTGCACATACAGTGACGAGCAAAACTGTAACATGGTGTAACACTTTTTATTTCAGCCATCGCTATATTTCCAAGTTCTAACGACTTTCATCCTTTTGTTGTATATTCTTGTTGGTACATCCCTACTCCCTCTCTCATAACGATTTGAAGTCAATACAACAACAATAAAAAACCCAGCAGACAAAAATAGGTTCGTTCGCGTAGCTGTTAATTGTTCATGTTTAACCAAAACTTACAAGTTTTTGCGTTCGCGTACGCAAAAAACTTGCAAAGTACGGGAAATTGAGAGAGCAAAGTGACATTTCATTTTGAGGGGAAGCTGCTGGTTTCTGCTGGAAAAATTTTTGCCAACAGCAATTTGCCAACAGGAAAACAGCTGATCAAAAACAGCTGGTTGGCATTTACGCAAATCACAAAATTGAATTTGATGGTTTGGAAGATAAAAATTACAAAATGCGACTAATTAAACTTGTAAGAAATAAGTAGTTATTTGTTTAATCAATAAACTGTGTCAGTATAACACTTTGCGATGACTTTTCGTACGTTTTATATTTTACACTTTTGTATGTAAACAAAAATTATATCAGCTGTTCGTCTAACTTGCAAGTTTCTGCAAATTTTCTGTTCGCGTACTATTTTGGATATTTCTCTCTTGTGAGAGAACAGATGACATTTAGCCGAAATTTGGCAGTTGGTTGGTTTCTGCTGGAGATTTTAAACGAACGCACCTAATGTAAATTAAGGCAGATGTTACAGTTTTGCACTCACTCTCAGTTTCGCATTTGACAGTTATTTTTTACTTAGTTGGAAGTCAGATGACTTTTTTCTCTATTATAATTTATTGAAGAAGTGATCACCAGTAAATATTATAGTTAATCAGGAACCATAAATGTAAATAATAGATTTACTGCGGAAAGGCGGGACCGCACGAAAAGTGGCAAAAAATTTTGGAGTTTGCTACTTGAAAATGTTAAGACTGAGAAAAAATACAGCCTAAAGTGTTCTCAAGGACAAAGGAAGTCTGTCAAAAAATATTACAGTCCGATATCTTGTGAACTTAGTAGCAAGTAGCGATGCAGCCACTATTACAGAAGCGCTTAAGGTATTAAAATTGAATGCAAATTAGTAGACAGCGAGGCGAAGAATTGTCAAATAGAACGCTAAGGCATAGTAAAAGAAGAAAAAACCATTTTGATCAAAATACATGTGCGAGAGTGGCAGCATTTTGCTGCATCGCACGAAAACCAAACTGATGCCTATTGGGATATGTTAGGCCGTTCAGAGTGCAATAAAAAACATATTTTTAAGTTTCAATTGAGGGTTATTTGGTCTGACAAGACTAAATTAATCACTTTGAATAAGATGGCCGGGTTTATATAGCGAGCCGCTTGCAGCCGCACCTACTGGTGAACAGACGCTGCAGGCTTCAGTGAGCCCTTAAACCGAATAAGTCAGATTGGCCCCACCGAAGCTCCCTCTCTTTCTGCCGTGACCCAAGGCTCCACTCGGATTGGTTACCGCATCTCGCACATGGGTTGCTCACGTTGCCCAGAGTGCGCGAACAAGGACGCAAGAGTCGGGATTGAGTATAGCCATGCAACTGTAACTGCATACCGCAACGACTATTCCCCATTGCACTCCAACGTGACGAAAATTATACGTATTTTTTTACTGCCTTGGAAACGTAGGGAAAATCTTTTTATACCCGAGCGCACTTGTGCACAAGGGTATACTAATTTTGTTCACATAACGGTTGTTTGTAACAGCCAAAACGAATCGAGATAGATATAGACAAATGTATACATAAATGCTCAGAATGAATAGAGAAATCGATCAAGCCATGTCTGTCTGTCCGTCCGCCCGTGTACACGATAACGCGAGCAAAAATTGAGATATCTCAACGAAATTTGGTATGTAGGTTTCTGCTAATCCAAGGTAGGTTGGTATTGAAAATGGGCAAAATCGGACTGTAACCACGCCCACTTCCCATATAACGGTAATTTCCAGAAATACGAAAACTGCGATATTTTAGTAACTACTGAAGATAATTCACTCAAAATTGATATTTACAATAATTTTCAGACGAAAAATAAGCATATTATAAATTTTTGGAAAATGGGCGTAGCCACGCCCACTTATGGTTACATGTGTATATCTTCTTCCAAACTTGGCACAGTTGTTGGCCTTGATACAGCAAACTAAATATCCAAAAATTTAAAAAATCGGACAATAACCACGCCCACATCCCATATAACGGTAATTTTCGGTAATACGAAAACTGCGATATTTTAGTAACTACTGAAGATTATTCACTCAAAATGGATATTTACAACAACTTTCAGACGAAAAATAAGAATATTATAAATTTTTGGAAAAACTTAGACTTTCTTACTTGTTTGTTTTGTGTTTCTAGCAGTAAACGGAATTTGGCAACGCTCACGCCAACACAAAGCAAAAAGATCGCCAACTCTCAACTTTTCGCGTGCGTCGCTCGTCAGCTGTTGCAAATAAATAAAATTATGTGAAATATTTTTCTTTTTAATCAAGTGCGGGCAAGAAATATCATTTTTAATGCAATTATTGACCAGTGTTGCCGTTTTAGACCTTTGGTGCCTAGATTTAGCTACCACATACTTTTTGTGGCCACATAAATTTAAAATTGCCCCTAGCCCTTTTTTAGCCCTTTGGAGAATTAATTCATACTTGGCATGAAAAAGTTTTATATGCTTAATTTCATCTAATTTTTTTTCATTTATGTAAGAGATGAATTTTTAAACTAAGAAAGACTGATATACATACATATATACATACATGTATTTTATGTTCCGTACGTTTTTATACATACATACTCTAAAAGTGTTAATGCTGTCAACTTATCTGTTAACGATTTAACTATAGTTTAAAATATATAAGTTTACGGCCTTAATATGCTTAATTTGATAAATGGCCCGCCAAGTCGATTGACCGTGTATGTTCTTGTGGTGGTATTGTACCACCTGCTGGTGCGACTTCAAAAAATATTTGAAAACTTTATGATTGCACCAGCTTGCTGGTATCGTGAGTGGTGAAATTAGCTCAATTTTCTAAGTAAATAATAATTATTTTGGCGGAAATTTCTTGCACTATGTGAGTCAAAGCCGTGTTTGTGGAAGATTAAGTTCACGATATTGCAGTTGTGAACTAAAAAAAAAACAATATTTAACTAGTGATAGAACTTTTTAGAAATGCATCGATACTAGTACTCATTTAGAATAGTCTAAAGAACAATCGATACCAGTACTCATATTTGCAAAAAAGTATCGATAACACTGTGGAACAAATTCAGGTTGGCAAAAGTTAGGTCGCTTCTGAGAGTGAGGGGTGAAAAAATAGGCTAAATTAGAAGACCCGTATCGCGGCGTTTATTTATGTTAGTTCAAATTTGTTTTAATCGACCTTCGAGCTTTGCAGTCAAATGCCGATTTTCAGCATATTGTTCATATGGTTTTTTGGCTATAACTCGTCAACTAATTGATATTTTTCCAATCTGGCAAAGCCAAATTACTGCTAGAGACCTGTGCAACAATTAAAATTAAAAAAAAATTGATTTAGAAAATTTTTGTAGTGCTTATGAAGCAAAATGTTGGAATTTTTTTTTCCATGCTTTTTGAACTTATTTTCCACAAAACTAAGTCTTTTTTGCTTTCTGTTTGATCTATAATATCCTTCTCAGTTTCTTCAATAAATTTCATTTGAAAAGAAAACAATCATAATACAAAACTTGCGTTTTCCGGCTTAATATTAATTTACTTATCATTTCTTATGTACCAATTTTTTCAGTGTTGGTTTTGAAGAAACATTGAAAAAGAAATTATGAAAATATGGAAAAAAATATAATTTTGAAATGTTAGTAATGAAAAGTTTTTAGTAAAAACATTTAAATAAATTTAATTAATGATTTGGCCAGTTGCCGCTTTAGCAGGCGGCTGTGGATCAACATCACTGCTCTCTCTAATATCTTGGTCATCGTCATCATCATCAGAAAGGTCGATAATTTCGTCCAACAGATATTCTGGAATTTCATCTTTGTCTTCCCCTTCTTCCTCTTTTTCCTCGTCTTCCTCTTCTTTAAGGGACGCGCAGTTTGGTGATAACGTTCGCCTTGCTCATCAGATTCAGTTGGCAACTGTTGAGCGAGGTGATCAAGATGCTGATGCAAGAGATGAATTTTGTACGACATATTAACCCCAATTTCATCGAAAGCTGCCAGCATATTTGCAACAGATTGCCTGTAGTTGTCTTTGCGTTCTTTACCCAAAAGTCCTTTAATGACTGCTTTCAATGCGAGCCATGCATTTAATTCTCGGTCTGTCAGAACTTGGTCAAAATCTTGAAGACTCATTAGTTTCCGTATGTCGGGACCATTAGGAACCCCTTCCTGAATTTTGGCGTTACTTAGTCTTGGGAAAATGTCTTTTAAGCGGTTGAATACTGCTGGTCTTTTTGCGATACATTTAAAAAAAATTTTAGCAATGCCAAGTTTAATGTGGAGCAACGGCAACAAAATTTTCATTTCAGGAACAAGACTTTCGTGTAGCCTATTGTCTTTAGGCCATTTCCGTCCAATGCGACTATTCCAGTTATGCTGTTTGTACTGGTTTCTTCCTTTAATACCTTCTCCGTATCAATGAAACTATGTTGAGGTCGCAGCAAATGCGCCACTGGTGTTCGTTATATTTGACTACTTCCATAATGTGTTTCAAATTATCGAAATTTTCACTAGTGTCAGTGCTATACGTCTTGTGCAAAAGCACAACTTTTAAGCTGATTAGTGAACTATCGATGAATAAACTCCAATCATCTTTTTTATAGGTTAACCCTATCGTCTCCATTAACTTTTCGATATCGTTGCAATAAGCGAAATTTTTTGCATCATTCACATTGAAGAACTTTTCTAACTGTTTTTGGCGTTTTCGATATGCTGTTACTTTGGTGCCTTTCGCCAGCAAATTATTTCCTTTCAAAAATGAAGCCAGTTTTGATTTTTTCTGAGTCAAACACAAAATTGCAACAATTGCATCCAATTGCTTTTGTGTGTCTAGGATTGGGTCCTTTGATGTTTCATGGGATGTACCTTCACCAGGGTCGTATTCTGAGAAGAAGTGCATGGATATAGCAGCGGCGGTTGTAGTACTGATATTTATTTGAAGATCAATACTTCGGTATGTTGGTACTGGAACGAATTCTGAGTGCGGTAATGGTAATTGGACACTTGGCACTGCTACATAAGTTTTATTCTTTTCTTCTTTCTTGTTGATGCGGGCTGTTGTCTAACCACATCATTGGTATACCAAAAGGCATAGCCTTCTTCTTTTCACTTTTCCATTGCATAACACTTGAATAGCAACTAAAGCAAACTTTGTTAGGGGCATAGTTTACATCAGTGATAAACTCTTGCGAGAAATATTGTTTATAGGCTTCCAAAACACAGTCACTCGCATTGCCACATTTTTCATCGCTTGCTATGAAACGTCCACAAACATTACAAAAATGGTCCATTTTACATTTTGATATTAGTTCGCTTGCACGAAATAAATAAAAATCGCTACCTGTGCGGTGGTTGGAAACAAAAAAGAGGAAGACGAGGAAAAAGAGGAAGAAGGGGAAGAAATTTATTGCATTTGACTGCAAAATTCGAAGGTCGATTAAAAAAAAATTCGAACCAACATAAACAAACGCCGCGATACGGGCCTTCTAATTTAGCCTCTATTTTCACCCCTCACTCTCAGCATCGACCTAACTTTTGCTAACCTGAATTTGTTCCACAGTGTAATACTCGTACTTCCAAGTATTTTTAAGGCAAATGCGACAAGTGAAGAAAAATCAGCTTGCGTTGCTTTTATAACCTCTTCCTGTTTGTAATTTGAATAGACATTGCTTTTAATAGCGGGATTCTGATCCAACAAACATTTCTAAAGGAGGTTTTGAAGTAAACTTGAAGTAACACCTAAAAATTATACATTCTAAAAATATAATATATCTATTATATTAATAATAGTATTAACAAAGCCAACAACAACCACATGGATGATCATAGCAGCGGAATGCCTGCGCTTAATTTTAGTTGGGTTAAGATATGAAAAAAGTGGAAAAGCAACAACAATTTACGTGACGAACGTAGCTCAGTGGGTAGACCACTTGGCTTTGTAATCCGAGGTCGATGCTTTATATCCCAGTGATCGCGGTGAAGAAGTCTGATGAGGAGACGTGGTGATCTCCGAAAAAGCAGTTATGACTTCTACCTTTGTGCAAATTATTGTGGCTTTCCACACAATTTTTTCATTAAAAACGGCTTTAAGCTTAATAAAATTGTTGAGTGATTTATATTTATAAATCACTTTATATTGAAAATTTAATGAAAATGTAGAAAACTATGTAGAAACCAAAGTAGAGGAGCCCATTCTCTAAAGGAAAGATAAGCTCTCTTCCAGAATTATTATTTTTTGATAACAAGGTAGATTTCGAATTTACAACGAATGTAGAATACATTTGATAAAGAATGCTCCATTGCGCTGGAGAATGGGCAAGTTATGGAGCCGAAGACCATCCTCCAACGCCTTTTCATATCGAAGTTGAGGCAATAGAATCGTTTTCCAATTATTAAAGAATTTTGAACGGAGCCCAGTGTTGAAATGACATCTACCTCTTCTTCTATGTTGTGTAAAAATTTCATAGCTGTACCGATTGCCTTGAACAAAATATGTAATAATTTTTACTATGCGGGTGTATTTAAATTCCAAACTTTAAAGCTATTTTTCTCCAGTTTTTGGTTTTTCGAGTTATGACAGCATTGAAGTAAATGAGTGTTATGCTCATTTACACGACATTCATATTGGAATCGAAGATATTTAAAAAAAATTTTTATTTACTTAAAAAGTTTTTAACACGTCGATTCTTTTTGGTATTGTCGATATTTACTCAGTACTTGTCAAAAAGTATCGAGTTTCCATACTACTCTGCACTCATGAAAGTATCGATATTCTGCACTCGGTACTCGTATCGTTCTATCACTATATTTAACAAAATGGTAGAAAAATTATGAAATTTCGGCTCTACTCATGTCGATCTTTCCTGGACCTCATTTGTAAAGAAATAAGTATTGTCCCAGCATGCTGGTATGTTATATGCTTCGAGCCTGATGGAGCCAGCAAGCTGGTGTCGTATATTTCCCCTTTTATACAAAAAGGTTTTTGGGTGGACAAAATATTTGCTTTTTTCCAGAGTTCATTGTTTTTCTATACCATTACTTATTGAAAAACTTTGCGTATATACTCATATATGTATATGTACATAAGTAAACAATTTAGCTACCATTTTTAGCCACAACGACACTGTTTAGCTCTTTTTTAGACCTTTTTTTTAAGGAATTTGGCTACCACTAAAAATGATTCGCGGCAACACTGTTATTGACATGAAATATTAATTTATCTGTCGTTGGTATGTAAATTTAGTGGCCCAAGCCTACTTTTAACCATGATACAAAAAAGAAGGTAGTTTCAATAAACAACTTTTTGATTAAAAAGCAGATTTTTGACAATTGCTCAATTGTGAAAAATTCGAAGCGGCATTACCCAATTGTAAGTTTTTTGGTGTGGGACATTTTATATCCTAAATTTGGGATTATAAAGTAAATAGTTGTATTAATATATACCTTTTAAAACTAATCAATATCTTATTTTGAAAACGTTTAAATTTTACATTAAATTCGGTAACAACTTGCCAAATCATTATTTTAATATTAATACAATTTTAGTGAACATATTTTAAAATTATGTTAGTGTCCTCGTGTCATCTCATTAATTCACAATGTAGTTTTCTATATCGGATACGTGATTGTGATGTAATTCTGAAATTACACATTTACACAAATTACTGAAATTACACATTTCGATGTGTTATTTAATACATATTGTCTTTGCCCATTTAACAGCAATGGAATTTACTTTGGAACTCATGGGCCGTAAAATCTAGCAACACATATTGTTTTCACATAAAATTTTGACACACCCAAAATTGAAGGATAAAATAAATAGATAAAAACAAATTTTCAATAAAACTGATTTGTCTAGTCCAGGGTCGTCTTTAGTAAATGTTTTGGAGGCTGTTTTAACATATCCTATCTTATTATATATTTCTTAGCTTTTCTACATTCTGAAAAGTTGAGAGAATGAAGTCTAATATTCTTTTTTGGTCAACTACGATGTTTGATTTCATGTTTTGCAATCATTAGTTCATTTCGCTTGAGGAGTCACAATGCTTTTTTTGAAATTTCGGACACAAGTTTTCCAATAATGGTTATAGGCTAAAACAAAACCGATATCTAAAGGGCGTGTAGAACCTCCCATACAAATCGAATTTTTCATAGTGCATTTCTCTGGCAGTATTTGTGGTAGAGTCCTGGAACTTTGTATGGATATATGTATATGAAGTCAATCTTAAGCTCATGGAAAAATAAGAGTTTATTGGAAAATGCGGCGTGCCACCGTAGAACTAGAAATGGAGGTAAATGAAATCAATCCCAAACCTATGAAAAATGGGGGTATATGAAAACAATCTCGTAGCCGTTCAAAAGAGCTAGCGGTATAAGCCAAATAAACTAAAATTCTGTTGACGCATAAAAACCTCTGGAAGCATTTTCCTAGAATACAGAGATAAGGTATTTTTCCAACGAAAATATGTACAGAAAATCGGGCGCCACACCTTCTGGAAAGTAACATGATCACAGGGTGTATCCCGAAAACCATTTTAAGCTAAACCTTCAGGGATTATATTCTTGCCAAGACCCACAGGCATAAGCCGAAATTGCGTCGCAAGTTTTATGATCGGCTTGGGTAAGGTTTAACCACTTAACCCCCCTTTGTTTTCGTCGCTACTGAATTCTATAAACTGTCAGCTTTCACACAATTTAAAATATACATGTGTATTTAAAAATGTCATGAAAATTGTGTTGCTAGCTTCATGTTGCAAAATGTTTCAAAGAAATGTTGTGGAATTTCACACTTATTTCTTGTTTATTTCTTATTATGCTATGCTTAAAAACAAAATATTTTTAAATCGACAAAACATTAATAAGAAAATTTGAAGGATTTTAGATATTGGGTATGGTAGCACGAAATGTCACAATCTGCTTAATTGTCAGGTTGTTAATATGGCGACGAAAAAGTGACAATGGAACTACCTTGTTTTTTGTATCATGCTTTTAACGTGCGTTCTGTCAAACCAACATGTCTTTGAAGTTGGCATACGGTATGACGCAAAATGGAAATAAAAGTTGTTCTGAGTAGCCTTCCAATAGTTCTAGAGTTCTTGAAAAGGAAAAAAAAAGTTCTG
>NW_023458680.1:56267-96446 GCF_013731165.1 Rhagoletis pomonella
CAAACCATATCAGCATCAGGCAAGCGGCAAATAAATATGGTTTATGCTGGTCAACTTTGCATGACCGATTGAAAGGCAAAAGATTAATCGGTGAAAATGCGACAAAGATGGGGCCAGCTCCTTATTTAACAACTGAAGAGGAACAACAGATTGCTCAATGGTGCATCGATTTATGTTAATGTGGGTTTCCGCTAAAAATTTATGATTTATTGAATACTGTTCAAAAAATTTAAATGACACGAACAGGTAAACGCCATTTAAAAATAATCGGCCAGAGAGAACATGGATGCAAGCTTTCATTAAGCGGAATCCATCTTTAGCAATGAGGAAAGCGGAAACAATAAGTAAGGGTAGGGCAGTAGTGACGCAGGAGACAATTTTGAAATGGTTTAAAGAACTTGAAGAATACTTAAAAACTATTGGACAGGAAAACATAATGAATGATCCTTCAAGGATCTTAAATGGTGACGAAACTAGCTTTTGCCTCTGCCCAAAAACTGGGAAAGTTATAGCTCCGAAGGGCTATAAAAATATTTGCCAAATTGCAGCCGGAAATGAAAAGGAGACTTTAACGGTGCTTATAGTTTTTTCAGCGCACGGAAAACTGTTTGAACCGATGGTTGTTTTTCCATACCTGCGTCCACCAAAAGAAATCGTCGACAGTATGCCAAAATCCTGGTTTTTGGGACGGAGTGTGAGTGGCTGGATGAAAAGCGAAACATTTTTTGAGTACGTCGCCAATTGTATGCACAATCGATTGCTTGCTGATGGAGTTGAACGGCCAGTTATTTTGTTTGTCGATGGCCACAAATCACGCTTAAACCTGGAACTAAGCGAGTTTTGTAACCGAAACCAAATATTTTTATATGCGTTGCCACCGAAGACCACGCACATCATGCAGCCGCGGACGTCAGTGTGTTTAAGCCTTTCAAATCGGACTGGAAAACAACGGTACGTGAATGGCAGTCAAATAATTTGGGACAGCCACTTACTAAAAAAAACTTCTGTCCCCTTTTAAATGATGCGATCATTAAGAACAAGGATATGGTGGCAACTATACAAAATGGATTCCGAAAATGTGGTTTGTATCCATTGAACCCTGCAGCAGTCGACTATTCCAAATGCGTCAAGAACAACGCTGAGAACTTGCTCATTGCTCAAGTTTTTCTCTCATCCGAACCAGAACAAACCGCTGAACCTTCAAAATTTGAGATAGCTGCTGAAGTGATTAAATCATTGTCAGGGCAACTGAATGATTGTGGTATTGATCCTGAAATCGTTTTAAAGGTGATTCAAACTGAAGCGTCAAAAACAACAATACTGGACATAACAGTAGACCCTGCTCTTGAAGGGATCGCAGGAGGATTACGCGACTTACGCACTGGAGTTTACGTTCTAAACAGGGATGGTACCTTATACAAAGAAACTGAAGAAGCATCTGGAACTAATGAGACCAACAGAATTGAATCCGCGATGGAGCTGAATTCATCGACAAACGTCGGGCAAGATCAAATTTCACTAGAACTACAAGAAATCGCTGCCATTGATAAGGAAATCATCGAACTCGCATTCCCTACCACAAAATCAGATGACCTTCAAAATCCTTCCCCAAGACCATCGGAAGCCCGCCAATCTCGATCCCAGAGCACGCCAAGCTCACCATCGGTAATCGCAACACATTTGTTTTACCCAAACATGTTTTTTTTAACAACAAAAAGAAAACAAACCACGTTAACAGCCCGTGCAGAGCGCCGAGTGCTTGGCGAGAGATCCATGCTAGAAAAGAAAAAGAAAAACAAGACAAACTTGATGCCATAGCAATAAGGAAAAGAGATAGATTATCAAAAAAAGAAACCCGAAAACGTACACCACAACAAAAGAAAAACTTTAAAAAGAAGGAAAAGTGCCAAAATTGTTTTGATTAACTCCAGAGTGACATAGAAGACGACAATTTAAAAAACATAGGATGCGATTCTTGTGTAAGATGGTTTCATCTAAGCTGCACTTCTATGGCAAGTTTGGAGTACGAAATAGCTTCTAAAAAGACTATGTATGCAACTATTGCTGTGATAAAGTGAATGCCAAGCAAAATTAATATTAAATAGCTAGCTACCTATGTACCTACTTTATTTATTTGTTTACCAACTATAAAAAAGATGTAAGTAAATTTAATGCATCTACCTCTCCTAATATTAAGTTTGTTAAATTGAAAAATTTTTATTTTGTTTTTATTATTATTTGTTTTGTTATATTTTTTCCCAAACTTGTGTACCTATCTTAAAACCTACCTGAATACCCAAATGTGCCCTTATATAACATACCTAATTCATTTAATTAACTAAGTTTATCAATAAGTGTTGGACTTCTTATGTACCTATGCATAATTAATGGATTATGTTTTATTTATTATATACATACATAAGTAAATCAGTGAATTTTAGATTTTTTATTTTTTTGGAAATGGTTAAGCATTAGATTAGGTATATTTTATTAATAAGACCTATAAGAGTTGTTTAAATATTAGTGTACACCGCTCACCAGACTATGTTCCCTGCATTGAATTGTGCTGGTATTTTAAATACCTTTTTATATTTAAAGTAAAAAAATGAATTATTAAATACTTTACAAACAACTAACAAAAATGTTTATTTATTCAAGATGGAAACGACTGAAATTTCATACAAAAATTACGCGTCCGGATATTAAAATAAAAGCGTCCGGAAACTAAATTTCACCGTCCGGACACTAGTGAAAATCGAACTTTTTTGAATTTTTATTTTAATAATTCTAGCAATGTTATATTTGCAATTTATGTCGACGCCATATTATTAAGAAATATCTACACTCTTACAAACAATATAATTATTCGGGGTAGCGTTTATAGGAAGAAATTCAGTCGATGTCAAAGTTAAGAAACACGTTAAGTGTCCGGATACTAGTGCGTTTACCCTATATTTATGTACAACTGTAGGTAATATTATACGCGTCTTCACAGGTTGGTTAAGTGCGGGGATAAACCCATGTAGCATAGTTAAATACTGTGTACATACGTGCAATTAAATCGGGGTAAAATGTTACAATTTCGGCATGTGACTGAAAAAAACTCTAAAACACACATAAATTGTGGTTTCCAAGGCATGTACGAAGTGATTAGCACAGCTGCATCCTGCAACTTGTCAACTCGCGGGAAATTCCCCGATTTGCAGGGAATTTCGGTTTAAGTGGCAATCGGGGAATAAGCGATTTTTTTTCGGGGAACTGGGTATGTTATTTTTATATCTTAAAGTAACCAAATTAGACGGATATGTTAATTTTTAACCATTTGACCCTTTGGGGAGCGACATTTTTTCAATTTGAATAGCAATATCTCCACAGCAAGAGTTTTCCCAGATATAATCTATATACCAGATGAAAGTTAAGGTTTTAAGCTAGACTTGTGGAAACCTAGAATAAAATCGACTGACCAGTTTTTGAGAAAATGCCCGAAATGTATATTTTCAGCAGCCCAATTTTTAATTTTCAGGCGATAACGTTATGAGATATTTATATTTTATAAACACAGAAGATAGCGTTAGATAGCTTGTTTGAAGACCCTTTTACTGATATCCACATCAATGACATGGATTGAGTAGTGCGTCCTCAGTGGTAGTTTATAAAATCGCCTTTTTTCGAATTTCAGGCAGCAGCCACGCCCACACAGGCATACGTATAAGGTATCGTTTGAAAGGTATTGGCCTATAGAATAACACTAAATATGTTGGGTGTACCCACATAACCCCTTAAACCGGTAAAAGCAAAAAAATATTTTTTGTTTCGCAACAGTTTAGCCAAATTTTTAAAAAACCATTTAATAGTTTATGAAGCTTGAATACATTTTCTCACACACACGCACTCTGCAAGACCTTTCCAACGATAGCTCAAACATGTCGATTGAACGTCTGGATAAAAACTTCCAAATCTCGTGTACATATGTACATATAAGCGAGTCATTTCAGCATGCTACTGTGGCTGCTTTCGTCACTCGCGCGCACTGCCGTGCGCTGTGATACCGCATTCTCGTGTATTACACAGGCCGACAGCATTTCAGACCCAGAAACCGGACTATATATTTTCGAAGGATTTTGATGCGATGAATCCGAATCTGGTGTATTTCAGGTGTAGGAAAATTTAGAAACACGAAAATTTCAAAATGCGATATCTCAGCGAAAAAAAAGATATTTGAGCAAACAAATCGCCATTTGAAAGAAGAAGACTTGTACTTAAAGATGCCAGCCTATTATTTTGGTGAAAGAAAACATCTGCAAGGCTACATAACCTCAAATATGGGCAAAAACGGTGTTTTTTGCACTTTTAGGTTAGGATATCCCGACCAGAGCTGATAGAGCAATTCTGAGGCCAGATTTGTATTCAGCGCATCATAAACCTTCGGAAATATATAATCTGGTTTCTGGGTCTGAATGTTGGTTAAATTTTGTCGGCCTGTGTTATTTACACCTACCGTAAATTTTTTTACTGATTTTCGGTATATATAGATATTATGCCAGTGGTATACAAGTTTCCTTGTTTCTAGAACATAAAATATACTCCGTCGGTGCAAAATACGTACTCATAATTGGCTCAAATCATTCACCATAATGGTAAATAATTTACATCATATTCTAGCATAATTATATTTTCATGAGTGTGAAGAATACAAAATGGTTCGATGAATAAAATTTACTACTAATCAAATCTAATTAATCTGCACGACTTGGAATTCTTTTTATAAATCTCAGCATTCCTCTTTGTAATATGCAGGCATGAAAATCGCGAATGTATATGAATGTGAGTTCGTAATTAAAAAACTCAGTACATTCTGTCGAGTGAATTTCGGTCCCCCTCTAAAAATCGAGCGCCTCAAAATTTATAAGGATTTGAAGATTTTTAAATAAATCTGGAAAAACTAAAATTTTGAAGGCAATGATTTTTTGGCCATTATTAAATTTTTAAGAGATGCGCTGTTTAAAAAAGGGTCGAAAATACTCATAAAGTGGCATAGTTGAGCCAATGTACATAATGAAATTGTTAAATTAGTTAAATAATAGTCATACAGCTTTAATATGGCGGCCAGTCGAGTTCCAGTATTAGGCTAAGTTTACGACCTAGCGTATTAGCGTAGCGAGAATTCATTAAAATCGCGTATAATCATCGTTTACATAGTCTTTCGTATTTATCGCTGTGCAATGAAATAAAAAATATGCAGTTTGTTAAAAAAAGCTCTTTCTTGTATTTAAAGCCCAAATAAATCAAAAATATACATATGTACATATTTATATAATAAATTAAACATCTCTTCTACTGCCATTATATACAATACAATATGCTTTGGTTTCGACATAAATTGTCAAAAGGTTGAAGAAACAAATACAAATGTATTAGGGGAGTTGCTACGTACCAATGTATC
The DNA here is from genome assembly GCF_013731165.1 of Rhagoletis pomonella. Lineage (NCBI taxonomy): Eukaryota > Metazoa > Arthropoda > Insecta > Diptera > Tephritidae > Rhagoletis > Rhagoletis pomonella. The sequence continues at coordinate 61,711 of NW_023458680.1, forward strand.
ACAAATTTTGCTGCTTTCCCAACAAAAAACTGCGTGCTAGATTGCTACATAGCAACTTTAAATCTAAAATACTACTCATCGTGAACTGCCCTATTATAAAAAATTAGTCGTGTATGATTTTGCAACGCTTTAAAAACTAGCTACTTTTCAATTGCTAGCTATTATGCTGGCGAAAAAGTTTCGTTTGATTGAGCGATTTTTATCGCATCGCGTAACGCTATTACTCTAGGTTGTGAACTTAGCCATACCTTTATAATACTTTGAAAATATGGTCGTCGTCGAAAGATTACACAGATTCTTGAGTTTGGTACAAAAAAATTTACCAAGCAAAAATAACGGTGTATTTATTTTACCCTAGATACGATTCAATTTGAGAATTTGGTATAAAAAATGTGTCTTGTCAAATGAACAAGACGAAGTTTAAATACAGTTGACCGAAGTTTAAACACCTACTACACGTTCATTATTCGAAAGTAAACGCGAACGTATACATTTCAACATTCTCAGGGTATTCATCTAAACCCGTAAATGCCTCAAAGCTGTATAAGCCTCGTAAACATACTTAATTTTGTATGGAAAACTGGGTTATTTACGAGGTTTACACATTTTCGAAGCATCTACGCATTTTAATGAATACCCTGTCCATGTTTTGTTAACGTTTGCGTGCGAAAAGAAGAAAACAAATCAGCGTTCTCCTATGTTATGTAGAAAAAATTCTCGCTGTTGTTCGTACTCGTAGCATGCTCAATGCAACGATCTCAGTACGCTTTTCTACTTTCAGATCACCATTTCATTACACCGTGCGAAAAAACCAAACATTTTTAAAACACATAAAAAATCAATATATTCACAAAAGTAGGAGCCAAATATAATATAACTGCGTTTTTAATTTTTCTCTCTGACGTCAGGGTTTTTTTAAAGGACCTTGAAATGTCTAGGATATGATTGAATAAAAAAAAATTTTAAAAGATCTGGTGCATTGTAGAGTAACAATATGGGTATCAATTAAAAGGAAAAATTCAGTAGTAAATATTTAATTTTTGGGTGTACCAGGACGAATAAGTATTGAAAATGTCCTTTTAAAGATTTATCCTTGAATATCCTAGGAAATTTCCAATATTTATTTACAAAAAAAAAAATATGTCAAGGACTAATATGTTAACTACCACATCCTCGAATTTCATCCTTCTAACTTTATTAGTTTTAGATAAAACAAGTAAGAAAGTCTAAGTTCGGGCGGAGCCGAACATTAAATACTCGGCGCAAGTATTAAATATAAGTTTTTCACCTTTCCGAAAGCTACCGCTACATGGTAAGCCGGGGTGTATCAATTTTGAGTAAATTAGCGTCCTTAAATTTCGAAATATTGAAGTTTCAAGCATTTCCGAAATTTACCGTTATATGAAAAGCGGCCTCAATTTCAGTCTGATTTCAATAATTTTCAACTTTTTGCTTTTATGTAGCAAGCACAATAACCATACTGAGTTTGGTACAAATTGGTAGAACGGTTACCGAGATAAATATATATGATCATAAGTGGGCGGTGCCACGCCCATTTTCAAAAATTTTTCCATAAACGTATTTCCTGGTAAAGAGTTGTTGCAAGCATCAATTTTGAATAAATTAGCTTTAATATTTACTGATTTATCGAAGATTATTATAAATTACCGTTATATGGAATGTGGGCGTGGTTATTGTCCGATTTTAAAAATGTGCCAAGCTTGGAAGAAATTGGTGCAGCGGTTACCAAGATATACACTTGTAACCATAAGTGGGCGTGACTATGCCCATTTTCCAAAAATTTATATTATTCTTATTTTGCGTCTGAAAATTATTGTAGATATCAATTTTGAGTGAATTATCTTCAGTAGTTACTAAAATATCGCAGTTTTCGTATTTCTGGAAATTACCGTTATATGGGAAGTGGGCGTGGTTACAGTCCGATTTCGCTCATTTTCAACACCAACCTACCTTGGATAAATGGAAACCTCGTACCAAATTTCGTTGAGTTACACTGAAACCCGCTTAAGTACCCCCCCCCCCCCCCCCCCCCCCGCTTAAGTACCTAACCCGCTTAAATAACCAACATTTTTGGGCAATGTGAATTTTTGAATGTAATTTGAAGAAAATCCCTCTTTTAAGTACCTCCCCGCTAATTACCCAACCCGCCTAAGTACCTAAATTTTTCGTACCCCATTTACCATTTTACTTATAATTTTCACTTTTTAAGTGCTCTTTTAAAATTCCTTAAAATATTTACATATTTTGAATCTCAGTGGCAGCGTTACACACCTTCGTTATAAAAAATCAACGGTAATTTTTAGCCACTTGAAGCTTGCACATTATTACACTAAAATTGAATGGGCTATAAAACTGTATACAGTGAAACCCGCTTAAGTACCCCCCCGCTTAAGTGCCTAACCCGCTTAAGTAACCAACATTTTTGGACACCATGAACTTTTTAATGTATTCTCAAGAAAATCCCTCTCTTAAGTATCTCCCCGCTTATGTACCCAACCCACCTTATTACCTCAATTTTTCATGCCCCATTTACATTTTTACTTATAAGTTTCCCCTTTTAAGTGCTCTTTTAAAATTCCTTAAAATATTTATGTATTTTGAAATTCAGTAGCAGCGCCACACACCTTCGATAAAAAACTTCTAAAAAATCAACGGTTACTTTTAGCCACTTGAAACTTGCACATTATTACACTAAAATTGAATGGGCTAAAAACTGTATACTCAAAAAACACTTCTGAGAAAAAAGTTTGGAATTATGATGATTTTTTTTTAAGTGTTCTACAAAATCTTAAGCTTAGGTTTATATGGTATGTGTTAGGCACTGAACTGCATTTTAATTGATTGAAAAATCTTAAAAATTAATAAATAAACATAAGTGGAAAACAATATTTTTGTGAATTTGGTACAAAATGATATGTCCAACTTTGACTTTTTAAACAATTTAATTCTTGTAAATGTGATATACCATTCCACTAAATATTTTTTTAATAAAGTTTTTTTTTTACGTGTTTATGTATTTACATAATGCTACGATTTTGGTTTTAAACTATGTATACTTCATTAAATGTTGTTATTCCAGTATTTATGTAAGTTAACAAAAAGATGTAACTACATCAGTAATTATGTCCGCTTAAGTACCCGCATCGAGGTACTTAAGCGGGTTCTTTTAAGTACCCAACCCGCCTAAGTACCTTAAAAAGCTGACATTATTCGTGAGGTACTTAAGCGGGTTTTACTGTACTCAAAAAACACATCTGAGAAAAAAAATTTTAAATTTTGATGAATTTTTTTCTTTAAGTGTTCTATAAAATCTTAAGCTTAGGTTTACATGGTATTTGTTGTTGTTAGGGAATGAACTGTATTTTAATTGCAAAATCTTAAATAAATACGTATACTTCATTAAATGTTTATGTTTTATTGAAGGATTTATATATTTATGTAAGTTAACAAAAAGATGTAACTACATCAATAATTATGTTCGCTTAAGTACCCGCATCGAGGTACTTAATCGACTTCTCTATTCATTCTGAGCATTTATGTATACATTTGTCTATATCTATCTCGATTCGTTTTGGCTGTTACAAACAACCGTTATGTGAACAAAGTTAATATACCCTTGTGCACAAGTGCGCTCGGGTATAAAAATATTACACTTCTCTTTATAAGATATTGATAGATGCAATATACATAAATGAAGATACTGGAATCATTAAACTGTACAGCACTCGGCTAGGTATTGGACCAAGAGACTCAGTCATAGGTAGAAAAAGTTATTTCTCCGTTTTTCGAAGTTAGCCTCCGAAATCGAGATACGGGCCTTCGAAGTTCGAAATAGGACCTTTGGTAAAAAATTATTTTTTATTATTATATGTAAGTAACTAAAAAACCAAAAAAAAAAACGAGGTCCGCCTTTTGCTCTTATTTAAATTGTATATGGATATTTCCATACGTGACAGTCGTACGTTTCAATGTGATACAAAAAAGGGATACCATTTGTTTCTTTAACTTTTTTGAGCCATTGTATAGCACATAATTAGCTCTATATTTAAACGAAAAATTAAAACAATCGAACTGCTTGGTCCTGAAATATAAGCATTTAAAGAGAGTGTCGTTACGTGACAAAAAACCGAAGTTGATTTTTTCTTTTCTGACAAAATCGCAAAACTCTGCGAATTGTGGATGGCTGTATTCATGAAACTTATTTTAATATGATTTTGAGAAATTCTAGTTGCTTTTAGAGTTTTCTGAATTAATGCAACTTGTTTCAATTTTCTTTTACAACCCAAAGTGTGAATTGTCACATGACGTGGCGTCACGTGACATAAATTTCCATCGTTATATTTTTGTTAATATTGCTTTTAAATGATTTTTTAACGCATATAAAACATGTATATTATGTCGAATATACTTTATATTTTGACTTCAGCGCCAATTCAGGGTCAATTTGTTCGAAATCTATGATTTATTATGTTTCAACTACATACGCCAAATTCGAACCAAATCGGACCATAAATACGGTTTTCGAAATATCTCGACCTTGGCGCCACCTAGAAAGACCATTTTATGCTAACATGATTCTACTTACATAGCCAGTATATATTTTAAAAAGCAGACAAATCGGCACGTAAATACTTTAGATATAAGACTTTTATTTTTTTGACGTAGAATACGTCTTACCTTACGATATGGAGGCTATGCTGAAATGTTGTAGTTGTAATTTTTAAAGATTCAACGCTTATTGCACGAGAACTAATGAAGCGATTTCAAAGAAAGGTATGGCATTTCAAAGATAAAATTCCGAACCTGTCGACAGATATATTTCTGTAAGTAACCGATTCGGTGTCTGTCCTAGAAACAACAGTAAATATTGACTTATTTTTGGGTCAATTGTGAGCCTTTAAAGTGCTCTAGCAACTTATAATTTGCAGATATAACTTTCATTTTCGGGATATAGATTGCTTGAAGCAATAGAAATATTACTGTGTACAGATTTTATATAAATTCAACAAATATTGAGCATTTTAAAGCAAAAAATTGTTGACAAAATTTTAAATTTTGTTTATTACCAAAATGCTCGAAAACCGCTCGAATGGTTTGGTTTTTGTTTTCTTTAATCAAAAATTCAAGAGTTTTCCTTTCGTTTGGTATATGGGAAGTACTGGTTGATATCTTCTTAGTATGTTTATTTGATTCAAACATATGGCAAAATCACTTCGTCATCGTTTTGCAAACACGTGCATGAGTTGGAAGTGAGGAAGGAGACAAAAAGTATGTATGTATGTATGCGTAAGTACATATTTCGGCTTTTAATAAACAGAAGGCGCAATATTTACAACCTAATCGCAGCGTATGTACATATGTAAATACATACATACGTACATATGTTGATTGCAGTTAATGTGGATTATATTATGTACATATGTCTATACATATTATATATGCACATACATATATGTATGATCACATGTATGCACGTATGTATGTATGTATGTATGATGTTTTTATCGACCTTGTTATCGATTTTGTTATTGACTTTATAATCGATTTTGTTATCGAGTTTGTTATCGATCTTGTAATTGATTTTTTGATAGATTTTGTAATCGATTTACTTATCGATTTTGTTATCGATTTTGTTATGGATATATTTATCGATTTTGCTATCGATATAAATATCGATTTTGGTATCGTTATTTTCATCGATTTTTTTATCGATGTTTTTATCGAATTCGCTATCGATATTGTTATCGCTTTTGTTATCGATATTTTTTTCTTATCTTATCGATATCGCTTTCGTTTTTGACTTGGATATGCTCTTAACCATACCACGTATTCTACGTTTAAATTTAGCGGCTGTATCTCCGATGCAGCCTCCAGACCAAGACGAAGGCGCTGGACTGTTCCTTTTTGTCGTGGTGGACCTTCCGATAGAAACACCCATATAACTTTTTTGTGCAAATTTATATTGCAGGTCCTATAAGGGGTCAAAGGTCGGGTCTTCAAAAAATTAAAAACCTTATTTTTCAGACTATTTTCAACTGATTTTAGTATCGTTGTCAGTGTTGCCACAAAAAAAATTACCAAATTCCTTAAAAACAAATGAAAAATCCTCAAAATCCGAACAAATTACTCAAAATTTTCTTATACAGATATGAGTATTGTGTACTGCATACTATTTTCAGGTACTTAGTATAAAAATTAATTACATTCTCCATTTTAATTGGTACATTTGTTCTTGCGGTTCTCCGTTATTTTTTATGCCTTGGTTTGTATATAATTATTATATATTATTATATTATAATATTGCTTCAACTATATCAGTGCTCAATCTGGTCCTCAAGTCAGTCCTACACATTTTTAAACTACTAAATATACGTTATACTGAAGCATTAGAAAAGGGCTATATTAGTAATGCAGATATAATTTTTTTTTTTTAATTCGGAAACTTATATGAACATGAAGAATCTTCTAATTCACAAACTGTTTTCCTATAATTTTCTGGATCTAATTAAGAATCAATATGAATATCCTTATGATCGAACAATGCGTGTTATCGCCATTCGTTATAGAGATTTTGGAAGTTCAAAATAAGTTGAAAATATAACGATTGAATGAAAGAAATTATCGATAACATTTTGAATATTTAAAAGCAAATGCAGATGTGCTTAAGAGCGAAAACACCACTCCAGCGGCTTGACAAACCAAGCGAAATATCCCTTTGCTTCAAGCTGCTTATGTTGTGTATGGGGGTGTTTGAAGGTTTGACAAGCCGTTTGAGGGAAATGTGAACAAAAACCAAAATTTTTTGATTTTCTGACCGCCATGTTGACGTTTGATCAAACCTCTTACGTTGTGTATGATAAAATCGCCTCATTCGCAACGGAATTGGAATGAATGAGGACGCATGAGAGAAAAATCGACGAGTCATGTTTGCATGGTGTAGATATGGCGAAATGGGAAAAGTAGGTTTGAAGAATGTTTGGCAAGCCGCTTGTCTGGTGTATTTCGCTTTTTATAAAACTTCGGAAAGCTTTTTGTTCAAAAATTTTCAGAGCGTTCCTCACGTTTTGAGGAATTACTCACAAAGTGGTCACAGTGATCGTTGTAAACGTGATTAAACCCCCTTTCTTCTGATATGCATATTTGTATACTTCGTATGTAAAAATTAGAGAAAAAACATTTAAAAAGAAATAATACTTTTTTTATAAAAAATAAATTTAAAAAAATACTAACCGGTTTTTAAAAAATTTATATCGTTGTAAGCACAATAAAACCTTCTTTCTTCTGATATGCGTATTTGTATACTTCGTATATAAAAATTTGAGAAAAAACACTTAAAAATAAAACAAACCATTTTTATATAATAAACAAAAAATAACAAAAGAATTACAAACCGAATTTTTTAAATTTGGTATCGTTGTAAAGGCGACCAAACCCCCTTTCTTCTGGTATGCATATTTGTATACTTTGCGCATACAACTTTGAGAAAAAACACTTAAAAGCAAAAAATACCCTTTTTTATAAAAAAAATATTTTAAACAAAAAAATTACAAACCGATTTTGAAAAAATTGGTATCGTTGTAAATGATACCCGAAAACTTATATTTTCTTAAACCAAAAAATTTGTATTTATATACACAAACAAAAAATTTGAATTAAAAATATTTCTTCCCACCACCCTAGGTGAAAGGCTGGCTACGTCCACGTTTACAAAACATTTAAAGCATTTAAATCGTACATCATACGGCCAGTTTGTTCTTTTAGAGCGCATATATGGTTCCATAATAATGATTCCAATATCTTCATTTATGTACATATATTGTAACCATGTGTCAATATGTTATAAAGAGAAGTGTAAAATTTTTTTATCTAAAACCAATAGGGTTAGAAGGACGAAATTCGAGGATTAGGTAGCTTACATATTAGTCCTTGACATAAATTTTTTTCAAAAATAAATATTGAAAATTTCCAAAGATATTCAAGGATACAGTTTTAAAAGGACATTTTCAATACTTATTCGTTCTGGTGCACCCAAAAATTAAATATTTTTTCTATTCTACAGAATTTTTCCTTTTAATTGATACCCATATTATTATTCTACAATGCACCGAATCTTCTGAATAATTGTTTTATAGATGGGGGCTAAGGTTTTTGGTGTTGTCTTCATACGTGTTGCAACGCTCTGGATCAGGGGCTTCGTGCTCAAGACCGACCATTCCTGGCGAAGAGTCACACCCGAGAGGTGCCCCTGGTTTTAGTAAATATGGCGGATCTAGAGAGAACAACTCGATAAAATCCGTAAGTCCAGGTGTAAATCGGACCGTGCCTACGGACTGAATGGCACTACGTTAGTGATGTCTTCTAACGGTGTACTCCAGTCACGTGGCGCCGTCTGGTTTTAGCCAGCCTTTCCGGGGTACCGGGACTCTGCCTCGGATGACCTCTTTCTTCCCCCATTACTCGTAGGATCCTTATGGAAGACACAAATAAAAATAAAAATAACTCTGCCTCCGTTGATAGCGGTGTTTATCCGCCAAACTCAAAGGAGCACTCACTGCCCAATGAACTTATCGAACAAATGGCGGCTGCAGCGGACGCGTTGGACTCAAATCCAAACGTCCAAAGTGGCGAGCCAAAACAAGACGTCACTACAAAGGACGAGAAGGACGCAAGCCCAAACGGCTTGAGAAGTGACAAAGCGATTTTGGATGTCGAGATGGTCAACTTGGACTTGGTGCCAAATGATCAGGATTTCCAAATACCAACGGACGACGAGGAACTTCTGCTCGCGTCCCAGCCGGGGGAAGCAAGTACTCTGGCTAAAAACCTATTTGCAGCGGGCAAGAAAATATATAAATTTTACTGCTCCAGAGGTTCAGCGAGCCTGAGGCCAAGAGGTTAGCGTTCCTACCAATGGCTAAGGGGAAAATGGAATTCGCGTCACTGCTGGGTGGCTGCGGGAAAAGGGATCGCTCTGATACCACCAACTCTCCAGCTGCACACAACTCCTCAAAAAGGAAGGCATGACCGTCCGATAAAAGGGCCCACACGGGACCAATGTCTCCAGATACGAAGGTGACCTTTGCCGGCGTCAGAAAGACACAGCAAATCGGGCGGTCGCTGGCAAGGGTAATAGGGTGGCACTTCTGCCAACCGATTACCCCAAGTTGCTATGGCCTCTGCAGCAACTGCAAGCAGTTCAGGCATCTATCCTGGGTGCGGTGAGACAGCACGGAAAGCGCTCCACAAAGCCCAAATTCAGCTGCTGCACTTTCCGCCCGGGATGGTTGACTGTTGGCTGTGAAGACCCGGCGACAGAGGATTGGCTACGAAAGGTAGCTTCCACTTTACGGCCGTGGAAGGGCGCGCTAATTAAGGTTGCTTACCCAACCGAAGTGCCCAGACCAACGGTGTGTGTGGGATACTTCCCAGAACCAGCTTCCACCTCCGTTGTAAGGATCCTTAGCCTTGTCGAGGGTCAGAACTCTGACTTGCGGGTAGGTAGCTGGAGGGCGATCAACAGGGTACAGAGAGACCCCACCACTGAGCTATTTTTAGCTGTCTACCCATTTTCGGCTGAGACTCTGGACAGGCAAGGGTCGCTGATCAGCTATGGCTATGGGAAGGTGCGCATCCACAGGTCGGGACCTTGGGTGTTCTCCACCACTGTCAATGCCGCAGAAGCAGCGGACGACGAGCGACATTGTCGCTCAAAGGACGCTGCCAAATCGTGGAAGTCAGAGGAGGAGACGGTGGAGGTCCAAGCATCGCCTAAACCTCCAGCGGATAAGCCTAAAGAGCAGCAAGACTACTCAAAAGTTGGCAATAAGTCGGGGAAAACGGCCTCTCTACCCCGTGGCTCACCTGGGGCACCCTTGGCCCGCAACCCGTTCAGACTTTCACTAGGGAGGGGACGGGGGGAGCTGCCAAGGGGGGAGAGAACACTGTGGAGTAACAGTAGGGGCAGAAAGACGGCCAAACGTTCCCTAAAAGCTATAAAAAAGGGTAATGGGAAGCCTCCTAAGTAAACCCGGGCAAATCAAGTGCCTACAAGCGCATCTGCATCACGCCAAAGCGGTTCCGGACGTTTTGTGCAGGCGGTTCAACAGGGAGCTCTTGGACGTCGCATTCATCCAAGAACCCTGGGTTTTTAATGAGGCTATCAAAGACCTCAGCTAGTGCGATGATAAATAATCTATAACTCCAAACACACCTTTTATTCCCATTTCAGAGTTGATACAACAGCACATAGTAGCCGCATGGACTAAAGTGCCAACTCAAAAGGGAGTACAGCAGGGAAAGACACAAGATCATGTCCCAAAGGCGTATAGACGCATAAGCCTCAGCTCTTCTCTGATCAAAACCTTAGAAAAACTAATTGATTTTGATATCAGGGACACCTACCTCAAGGTTAAACCACTTTGTGGAAGTCAACATGTCTATTAAACAGGGAAATCTAACACTACTGCAATACATGGCCTAACCCAAGCTATTGAAAAGGCAATGGAGTATAAACAGATTGCCCTGTGTGCATTTCTCGACATATCAGGTCATCTTGACAATACGTCATACGAAGCAATATCCGTGGGTATGACAAGGAAGGGCATTCCTAAACTCATAGCCGACTGGGTCATAATTACGCCGAAGTCCAGAACCCTAATAATCGAACTAGAAGGTAGTAGGGAAACGGTAACGGCCACTCGTGGCTGCCTTCTAGGGGTGTCCTTTCTCTCTTATTGTGGACACTGGTTGTGGACGAACTTCTAGAAAGACTTGAAGGGAATGGCTTTAATGCATATGGATATGCTGATGACCTTGTCATCTACGTGGTAGGCTGGGGTGAGGAGACCTTAAGCTCCACGTTGCAGTCTGCTCTAAACGTAACCGTAGGATGGTGTGCTGAAAAGGGCATGTCAATTAACTCAATGAAGTCCGTCATCGTCCCATTTACCAAACGAAGGAAGGTCAACTTGACTAAACCCAAATTGTGCGGGACAGATTTTGAGTTCTCACAAGAGGCAAAATATCTAGGCGTAATACTAGAAAAGAGACTCAACTGGAACTCGCATCTCACAGCGGTTACCAATACAGCCACGAGAGCATTTTATGCTTGTCAAAGGCTTTATGGTAAGACTTAGGGAATATCCCCGAAATTAACGTATTGGTCATTCAATACGGTTATAAAACCGAATGTCACCTATGCGGCACTGGCCTGGTGGCTAAAAGCCAAGCAGACAACCTCTAAAGTCACTCTGGGTGAGCTCCACCGCCTGGTTTGTGTGGCCATAACGGGGGCGATGCGCTCGTGCCCGACAGAGGCGCTTGGTGTCATCACTGGCATACCGTCTCTAGCCACACTTATAGAGAAAGAGGCTTGCTGGAGCGCCCGGAGGCTACCGAACGTAAGTAGTTTGAAAAGTGGGGACTTAAGGGGTCGTCTGGGTGTCCTAAAACCATTCATAAATGATCCCGTTGTAAAACTCACAGACAATGCTACCGAAGCTGACCTTTACAAAGCCCTACAAGGTAATAATACCTGAAAGGGATACCTGTAAAACGATAATCGCCATGTTCGGTGAGGGTACTCAAGTCTGGTATACTGATGGTTCGAAACTTGAGGAAGGGAGCACTGGGGCCGGCGTATATGGACCTAGATTTCACAAAAGCGTCCCGATGGGCTTATAATCTACCATATTCCAGGCGGAAATTTTTGCAATTGAAGTCTATGTCCATTTGTCCAAAATGGCAACGCTGATAGCAGCTCTACTTGTAGTAGTTGCGTTCCAAATAACTTCGTGTAAAAACCTGTAAAACTGTCAAATAACAAAACTATTCTCTTCAAAGAGAGGAGCGAGAGCATAAACTCGGTCTAAAACCTGCAACTTCCGACTGAGAGAGAGTGCAAGTCACTCTCACAAAAGTGGTTTGACGTACAGGTTTTTTGGCACCTGGAACGCTTTCCTGCAAAAAAAACCTGCAAATCGTGAATATTGTGAGCACCTGGAACCAACTATTATATATACCCTGCAAAAATTGTTGGACTATATAGTCTATGTGTGGTATATTGGAGTACTTACAAAAGTGTTCCTCTGTCATGCTGTAGCGGACCAACTCGTGTCTCTGCACCAGCTTATTGATACCCGATCACTGCTCGTGTTTTAACGAAATGTGATTGAAGTTGAGCATTTCAAAGCACATTTGCATGTCTTGCTGTAGCTGAACATGTAGAGATGCTCGCTGTTAGTTGTTAGCTCCCAGCATGTTCGGATTCGAATGCCGTTAGAGGCAACATGTAATTTTTAATTTTTGTTTTTGGTTTTTATAAATTTCGAAAAAGCATCTGTGAAGTGAAGAACAATAGCGTGTGAAAACGAAAAAATATAACAGCAATGCTATTGTTAATATGTTGGAGTAGTTTTGTGCTACTCTGATGTAATGCAGAGGTGGAGTATATGGTCCTTCCTTAGGACATCGCAATTTTAATTGGTCTATATTTTTTATATGAATTGTGGTTAATTTTGGAGTACTCCTTGTTCCTTAGGGAGTACTCTTTACATGCATGCATGGAGTAGTGGCAGTTTTAGCAGGGTAATAGGCTATTATTAATAGCTCATATTCAAACAGGTAGCGTATTATGTACACACGAACACTAGTTTTGTTTCTTTACTTTTCAATCAGTTCGTTATCAGGAAGAAGAATAGGAAGAATTACAGAATTATGCTCACAGCGAGTGAAATATAGAAATAGTTAGGAAACTAGCATAAACTAGCAAGTAAACACCTGACCGATGTTTTGGACAACTGAAAATATTTGGTGTAATTTTTTTTTATCGCATTTTATGCTTCGAAATTATTTACAAATACTTACGGTTATATATAACTAATAATATTGATGAGCTCTTGAGTAGAGATTCATTCAAAAAGTTTCCCCACACATTTATGATTTGCTCAGTCAAATTAGCTCAAAACTTACTGCGAACACCATTATGAATGAAATGTAGAAAGGCCCCATCGATCCCACGTCTGCAAAAAAATTTATTCAAGGTCAAAGATCCCATAAATAGATTTTTTGCATTTTTCGGCAAAACGGTAAGGTTTATAATAAAAATAGGCGAGACGAAAATGTAGATCATACAATAATCTATAAAAACTGTTATGACACTTTTGTTTCTAAGAATTACCATGTCTAAGATATAGCGATTCGAAAAGTTTAAAAAATGTTTTTCTCCACGCCACCTGTGGGTGTACTACACTAACCATATGTGCACCTATGTGTGAATTATGGTAAGCTGACCAACCGTCCTCCTTTGAGAAGGATTGTCCTCCTCAAACGTGATTTGTCCTTCTCAAAAGTATTGTCCTTCTCTGTCCTCCTTTTGAGCAGAAATGTCCTCCTTGTCCTCCTTTTCAAGTTTTATAGTTATATTTAAAAAAAAAATCGTTCAGAATATTATTATTTCCTAATCGTACACAATCGTTATATTTAAAAGGAGTGTGTTAAGTTAAGGAGCAACTTAAATTAAAAAAAACTATACCATACTGAATTTTGAGAGCGATTTACTTCACTTGTTGGTAATTTAGATCCAATTACCATACGAATTATGAACAAATCTCTGCCGTCTCTAATTTTTATCGGAAATTTATCAACACCAGTTCACAAATCAAAACTGGCATTTTTTCTGAGTACGAAAAGTAAAGTTTATACATATGTCCATCACCAATTTAATACGGAAACTTATAAATTTTTGGCAGCTACTTATTTGAACAAATTTTGTAGCGAAGAAAAAAAAAACACAGAGATAGAGAACTATCAAATCGAATAAAGAATGTGGGAAAGAGGTAATTCGCGATCGTAATTGGAGGAGCTAACAAAGTATTTAATTCACGGTGCCGTAGGAAAGCCGTATTATACTTTACAACACTGAAAGACTAGCTAAAGACGCGTCTTCACATTTGAAAATTATTTCCTACCATATCTCATTTTGTTTGCTAGATATGTACATATATGTTTTGTCAGTGGCAATATTTGTATGTGGAGATTTTCTATCTTGATAAAAGCATTTCTAAGATGGCTTAAATTAAGGCGACCAGAATTTTTTAACATTACAGGAGGACAAATTCTCCACACAAACACAAAAATTGTTTTTTTTTATTTATTTTAACACATAAATAACGACTAAATTAACAATTCAAAGATTCTCTAAACACAAGTCAAACAAGTTAATAGTACACGGCGTTGAATAATTATAAGACGGCCACATAAGTTTTGACTAATTATTGACGTAGAATACGTCTTACCTTACGTATTTAGCTATGCTGAAATGTTGTAGTTGTAATTTTTAGAGCTTCACGAAAACGCTTATTGCACGAGAACTAATGAAGCGATTTCAAAGATACCTTTCTTTCATTTCATGCATTTCAAAGATAAAATTCCGAACCTATCGGCAGACATATTTCTGTAAGTAACCGATTCGGTGTCTGTCCTAGAAACAACGGTAAATATTGACTTATTTTGGGGTCAATTTTGAGCCTTTAAAGTGCTCCAGAAACTTATAATTTGCAGATATAACTTTCATTTTCAGGATATAGATTGCTTGGAGCAATAGAAATATTACCGTGTACAGATTTTATATAAATTCAACAAATATTGATCATTTTAAAGCAAAAAATTATTGAAAAAATTTTAAAATTTTTTTATTACAGAAATGCTCGAAAACCGCTCGAACGATTTGGTTTTTGTTTTCTTTAATCAAAAATTCAAGAGTTTTCCTTTCGTTTGGTATATGGGAAGTACTGGTTGGTATCTTCTAAGTATGTTTATTTGATTCAAACATATGGGCATAAATGACTTCCCATACAAAATCACTACGTCATCGTTTTGCAAACACGTGCATGAGTTGGAAGTGAGGAAGGAGACAAAAAGTATGTATGTATGTATGCCTAAGTACATATTTCGGCTTTTAATAAACAGAAGGCGCAATATTTACAACCTAATCGCAGCGTATGTACATATGTTGATTGCAGTTAATGTGGATTATATTATGTACATATGTCTATACATATTATATATGTACACACATATATGTATGAACACATGTATGCATGTATGTATGTATGTATGATGTTTTTATCGACCTTGTTATCGATTTTGTTATTGACTTTATAATCGATTTTGTTATCGATCTTGTAATTGATTTCAGGAACAAAAAATCCTACCAAATCAGTTTCCAAACTACAAATTTTTTTTAATCATCAGATATTGATATTTTATTTCGTTTCTGATTTTACTTCATGCAGGAGTATGAATCTTTGAGATTAATTCAATTTTTATCAATTATTTTATGTCTAAAATGTAAAAAAAGTACAATCGATATAAACATTTTATATTTGGTAACAAAAAAAATTTATTACTGTGCTCGCGCAATTTTATTTTTATTTATTTGTTTTCATTTAACCATGATGCAATAAAATTACGGAATATCAGCAACATAATCTTAATATTTCGGAGGATGGTTCCGTGCGCAGAAGTGGAAAACTTTTGACTGCCATTCACCTGGGAGTGGCCAGAAGCGATTCTTGTGCGTACGGTTCAAATCGCAGCTCACAACGTCCGGATATTTATATCCACGTATCCTCTGGGTAGCAACCAAACACCCGTTTGGGAGCGAGCTAAAGTGAGAAGGCGTAAAACTTCGCGTGCGCTGGGTTTGGGTCCCGCCACGTTAAAACCCCGCCCAATGAAAAATTCCAACAAGCCTCGGATGAGACCCCCTTTTTCTGATGACGACCACGGCAAACGTATAAAGGACTATGATTTAAGGGTATGCACCTGGAATATCCGGACCCTTAATGGGGAAGGTGCCTCTGCCCGGCTGGTTGATGTCCTCGGGAAGACAAAGGCTGACATCACCGCCATCCAAGAAATGGGATGGACGGGGCAAGGTAAAGTAAGCGTGAAGCCTTGCGACGTCTACTACAGTTGCCACGTAAAGGAGCGCAAATTCGGTGTTGGATTCGTGGTAGGAGAGAGACTCCGTCGCCGAGTACTGGCGTTCACCCCGGTGGACGAACGTCTAGCCACAATCCGCATCAAAGCTAGATTCTTCAACATCTCGCTCATCTGCGCCCATGCCCCGACGGAAGAGAAGGATGAGGCGTCCAAGGATCTCTTCTATGAGCGCTTGGAACGTACATATGAGCGCTGCCCCCGACACGATGTCAAAATCGTGCTTGGCGATTTTAATGCCAAGATGGGCAAGGAAGGGATCTTTGGCGCCACTGTCGGAAAATTCAGCCTCCACGACGAAACGTCCGATAACGGACTGAGGCTGATCGACTTCGCCGGGGCCCGAAATATGGTAATATGTAGTACTTGGTTCCAGCATAAGAACATCCACCAAGCTACATGGCTGTCTCCAGATCGAAAAACGAGAAACCAAATCGATCATGTTGTGATAGACGGAAGGCATGCTTCAAGCGTTTTGGACGTACGTACACTCCGAGGGCCAAACATCGACTCGGACCACTATCTTGTTGTAGCCAAGATACGCACCCGCCTCTGTGCAGCAAAAAATGTGCGCCCAACAATGCAAGGAAAGCTTAACGTCGAAAAGCTGCAATCACAACAGACGGCCAATTTATTCGCCACTCGACTCACACACCTGCTCTCTGAGAGCACTCTTCAACAATCCGACGTACGCGAGCAGTGGAACCACATTTCCCGATCATTAAGTACCGCCGCCGAAGAAGTAGTTGGATTTCAGCGAGCCCGAAAGAACAACTGGTACGATGAGGAATGTCAAGAAGCCGCAGAGAAAAAAGATGCCGCCTACAGGGCCACGCTGCGATCGGGCGCAACGCGAGCCATGTGGGACCGTTATAGGGAACTGAAGAAGGAAGCGAGACGTATTTGCCGCAATAAGAAGAGAGAGGCCGAAATACGTGAGTGCGAAGAGCTTGAGATGCTGGCCGACAGGAAGAACGCCCGAAAATTCTACCAGAGGGTTAGGCGACTTACGGAAGGTTTCAAGACCGGGGCGAACTCCTGTAAGAACAACAATGGCGACCTAGTGACCGATGTCCAGAATATACTTAAATTGTGGAGGGAACACTTTTATAACCTACTGAATGGTAGCAGCGCTGAAAGTAGTGAGGAAGACGAACCCGAGTCCCCAGTCGATGATGATGGAGTAGCTGTCCCACCGCCTGACTATGACGAGGTACGAATAGCGATTACGCGGCTGAAAAACAACAAAGCTGCTGGAGCTGACGGCCTGCCAGCCGAGCTATTCAAGTACGGCGGCGAGGAGCTGATGAGGTGCATGCATCAGCTCGTATGCAGAATATGGTCAGATGAACGCATGCCCGACGACTGGAATTTAAGTGTGCTCTGCCCAATCCACAAGAAAGGCGACCCCGCCATACGCGCCAACTACCGCGGAATTAGCCTTCTAAGCATAGGTTACAAGGTCTTATCGAGCGTATTGTGCGAAAGACTGAAGCCCACCGTCAACGAGCTGATTGGACCTTATCAGTGTGGCTTTAGGCCTGGAAAATCCACCATAGATCAGGTATTCACAATACGCCAAATCTTGGAAAAGACCCGCGAGAATAGGATCGACACACACCATCTATTTGTCGATTTCAAAGCCGCTTTCGACAGCACGAAGAGAAGTTGCCTTTATGCCGCGATGTCTGAATTTGGTATCCCCGCGAAACTAATAGGGCTGTGTAAAATGACGTTGAGCAATACCACCAGCTCCGTCAGAATAGGGAAGGACCTCTCCGAGCCGTTTGATACCAAACGAGGTTTCAGGCAAGGGGACCCCCTTTCGTGTGATTTCTTTAATCTTATGTTGGAGAAGATAATAAGAGCCGCAGAACTGAACCGCTCAGGCACAATACTTTATAAGAGCGTACAATTGCTGGCGTATGCCGACGACATCGATATTATCGGTAAAAACAAGGGCTACGTCTGTTCTGCCTTCTCGGGATTGGATAGAGAAGCAAAGCGAATGGGTCTGGTGGTGAACGAGGACAAAACGAAGTATCTCCTGTCAGCACACAAACAGTCAGAGCATACGCGTCTTGGCACCCACGTCACTGTTGACAGTTACAAGTTTGAAAAAGTGGACGACTTCGTTTATTTGGGAACCAGCATTAACACCAATAATAATGTCAGCCTTGAAATCCAACGGAGAATCACTCTTGCCAACAAGTGCTACTTTGGGCTGAGTAGGCAATTGAGAAGTAAAGTCCTCTCTCGTCGTACAAAGATCACACTCTATAAGTCACTCATCATGCCTGTGCTGGTGTATGGCGCGGAAGCATGGACAATGAAAGCATCTGATGAGGCGGCTCTTGGAGTTTTCGAGAGAAAGATTCTGCGAAAGATTTACGGACCTTTACGCGTTGGTGATGGCGAATATCGCAGACGATTTAACGATGAGCTGTATGAGCTTTACAACGATATAGACATAGTGCAGCGAATTAAAATTCAGCGGCTCCGCTGGCTTGGCCATGTCGTTCGGATGGACAGAAACGCTCCTGCTCTGAAAATATTCAACGCGGGCCGCGATGCTGGGAACAGAGGAAGAGGAAGGCCTCCTCTGCGTTGGAAAGACCAGGTGGAGAAGGACTTGGCTTCACTTGGCATTTTCAATTGGCGTCAGTTAGCACAGAAGAGAAATGACTGGCGTGCTGTTTTGGACTCGGCCAAAATCGCTTAGGCGGTTACAGCGCCAAATAAGAAGAAGAAGAAGAATCTTAATATTTCGGTACGAGTTTTAGGCCATTTTAGCACGCTTTCAGTACGCTTTTCTACTTTCACATCACCATTGTATTACCGCCATTCGACAAAATTTATTTAAAATTTTTACAAATGTTCTAATAAACGAATACTATGCAACAACAGCTCAATGCATTTTTGACATTTCGAACAGCCCTGAAATGAAACTACCAATTTATCAAAACGGCAGCAGCTCTTCTTGCGGTATGTATAATAAGCTCATATTAAAACAGGCAGTGTATTATGTACACACACACTAGCTTTGTTTCTTTACTTTCCTAGCAGATCATTATCAGGAAGAAGAATGGGAAGAATTACAGAATTACGCTCACAGCGAGTGAAATATAGAAAAAGTCAAGAAACGCAAACTAGCAGAAACTAGCTAGTAAACACCTGACCGATGCTTTTGACAACTGAACATATGTATTTGCTGCGAATTTTTAATCGCATTTTATGTTTAAAAATTGTTCACAAATACTCAGGTTTTGCCACACTTTATCAAATTTAATAAATCGCCCATTTTTATCAAAAAATACAAAAATATGTAAAAGAAGCAAATCAAAGTAGCTGTGCCTAATCTCTCTAATGTTGGAGCAACAGCTGAATTTTTCACCGCATAACGTGAAAATTATGTGTTTCTTGTAATTTGCTTTTGTAATTTTTTACTTATATTCGGCTAACACTACCTTGTGTAAATGCGCCTATCTGTAAAGAAACAAAGCTACTGTGTGGTGTATTCAATATACATTTTTTGGTGAATTCTTTGGTCCACTGTCAATTGCTCTCAGAATTTGTGATGTGCTGTGTCGCTACTTTTAAGTATTGATCGATACTCGGTACCGATTTAAAAAGTATCAAATACTTACGATGCTCGGTACCGAAATCTTGGAATTTCTAATAAAAGCGCGCAACAGCCAAAAATATGAGTTATATGTACACATACATATAGTGTCAGCTATTAAAAATAAATAATATTGCCACCAGAACTATTGCAATTGGAAAGACGTTTGCGATAAGTAAAAGAAGGCGAGAGTGTGTTTTGCGACATCAGTATCAGGGCGAATTTAATAAGGTGGTGTTACCAGCGTATCTGAATTTTTTCGCCGTGGAGGACATTGCATCAAAATTACGTGTTTGTTGTAGTTCATACTAATGACAGTATGAATATCTGCGTATAATTTGTAAGTGTAATTTTTTACTTATATACGGCTAACACCACCTTATTAAATTCGCCTTGATCATTATTAATTGCCTGCCTTGTTCGACGCACACATTATACTTGCTTCACTTAACTACATACCTACAAACACATTGCTGATCTCTTGAGAAAGGACCGTCTTATTTGTACATTTTGGGTTTTTAGGCGATGTCTTATAAAATATCAATAATTTTTACCCCCAAATGTAGCCTATGTCGAGATAGGTCCTTTTCCCTTTAAAGCCACATTTCATTGGATTCTTAAACAATATTTTAACGTTTAACTAGCCAAAGATGTAGTTCAAGATGCCCCTATAATAGAATCTTAATTAAAATATAAAACAATTTCAAAGGAAACTGATTTTTTTTTTAATTCAAAGTCAAACCATCTAAAGTGACTTAAGCTACTTTAATTGAACGGCACAGATATAATGACGAAAGTTTAGTGTGTCGAATCGGTATCGGGTACCGAAAAGGAAGTATTGGGTACCGAAATTTTTTTCAAGTATTGGGTACCGCGAATTCAGCACATCACTACTGAGAATGTCGCCTGAATAATTGTAACGACATTTGTTAACGTGGAGCTATTTGTGAACCAAATGAAAAAAGTGGCGCATTTTAGGAGCTGGTGTAGTTTTCGTACTAATCTCAATGAATAAATAGTACCAAAATGTTAAAGGTAGAATTTTGATTTGAAAGATATACTGGTGGAATAACAAATACACCCAAACGTTCTTTTTTTATTCAATCTAATCAGATTTGTACCAAAATCCTTAAATTTACACCAATTTATACACCAGAGTGCTACTTGAGTTGGTGATGTACACATGTATAAACTTTACTTTTCGTACTCAGAAAAAGTGCCAGTTTTGATTTGTGAACTAGACGATAAATTTCCGATAAAATTTAGAGACGGCAGCGATTTGTTCGTAATTTGATAATTGGATCTGAATTGCCAGCAAATGAGTTAATTCGCTCTCAAAATTTTGTATGGCGAATTAAGTAAATCGAAGGGTAATTAGAGTGCAGATTATGAATGAGAGAGCGAAGTATGAAATTGGTGTCGTGGGAAAGCCGTATTAAATATTATATTGATTAATAGCCTATTTCCACCAGAGGCTTAACCGCAGTTAAAAGCTCAGATAAGTTCCAAGAATTTCAACATGGGCTGAGCGGCCATGTTCATTTCTTAGTGTTTCCTTTCCTCCTTTCATTTGATTGTACTTAGTAGGAGGAATTACCCCCTTCGAGTTGTAATCTCTTTGTTGCAATAGGCATAAACTGCAGTTAAGACTTGATGGAAATGAGCTATAAGGCTAAAACGCGTTTACACTGTTCAACTTTCACAGGCGGTTAGTTGAATCAAAAGTTTTCATCATCTAGCTGGAAGTTGAGCAATGTAAACACCTTTTAAATACAACGATTGCGTACGATTGGGAAATATGTAATAACATCGAGAATTAATTTTTTTGAAAATTTCATCACTGCTATAAAACTTGAAAAGGAGGACAAGGAGGACATTTTTACTCATAAGAAGGACAGACAAGGACAATATTTTTGAGGAGGACAAACCGCGTTTGAGGAGGACAATCCTCTTTAATGGAGGGCGGTTGGTCAGATTACTTAAATCAAATATGTTCATTGCATTGGAGCGCAAATATGCCTAAAAATTTTAAGAAAATGTGTTATTTCACACCCAGGTACATAGTCAAAAATAACACAGGCCCAGCGGCAGATCCCGACTTTTTTTTGGGGGTGTTTTCCGGGAAATTTGCCACTTATTTTTATTACTTGTATATACATATATATTATGGTGATCCAAAATAAATAAACTAGCGAATTTATGGCCTTAAAATGACATATTTACTGAGAAGGATATTCTCCCATTTGGAAAAATTGTTATTTCAATTTTACAAGGTGTCGGTGGGCATTTGAAATTTTCTACGTAAATAACATGTAAAAAAAGTTGTTTTCATTAAATATGTTATAACTTTTGAACCGTTAAAAAAACTAATAAAAAAGGGATAACCGTTTTTTCTATGCATATTCTTGCAGGGCTTTAAATTCTGTAAAAATGACACTGAAGTTTGTGGTCTTAGAGACGATTAAAAGAATTAAATATGTTGTTGATTTTGCCTAACGAGGTATAGCGTTGATACAAAATTATAGTCGAACTTTGACGAAAGACGACGGGTCTTTTTGACGAAAGACGAAGAGCAAAAGCGATTTCTTCTGTTACTACAATTTAAATTAAATAATCTAAAAATAAATAGTCAAAACTTTTTAATATGTGGCGGTCTTATAATTATGCAGCGCATGTTTTATTAACTTGTTTGACTTGTGTTTAGAGAAACCCTGAATTGTTCATTTGTTCGTTAATTATGTGTTAAAATAAAAATTATAGTTTAAAAAACTAAAACCTCCCGATTATAATTGCCATTCGTACTGTCATCAGGTATGTAACTTGAGATTAGAAATCGCTGCATCTTTTAGGCGCATGAATATTACATAGTTACATCCCGAGCTAATAAAAGGAAGGTAAAAATATAAAGTTTTTTTTTTCTTTTCAGTCTGGAGAATTTATCCTCCTGGAATGTTAAAAAATTCTGGTCACCTTAATAAGGGAGAACACAATTTTTTTAACCGCTATATCTCAGAAATGGTAATTCTTAGGAAGAAAAGTATCAGAACCATTTCTGTAGATAATTTAAAGATAATTTTAATTATAATTTTTGTCTGGGTTACTTTTTTGATAAAACTTACCGTTTTTTAAAAATATCCAAAAAACCTAAAATGTTTACCTTTGGCCCCGAATAACTTATTTAGCAGATTTGGGATAATGGTGTACCCAATGTCTCCACCAAAAATTTATCTCTGTGGGAATTTTTGTTATTTGACCACTACTTTTATGACTAATTTGATTGGACTATGATCGCCAATCTATTATTATTATTTTTTGGTAGAACCAGGGCCGGTTCAAATTCGATGTCTTCCTTGGAACCGGACTCGACAGAACCAGTTCCTTAAATACTAGGAACCGCACATCACTACTGCTGAGGCATATGAAAGCAACAGCGAGAATGATTACTGCAAATACCCTCATGTTTGTGTCTATATATGTATATTTCGATTAGTGTCGTACCGAAGCTGGAATTTTGGCAGAAGCCTAATTTTAGGTACTATTCAATATTCGGCCGAACACCGAAGCCGAGTCCGAACATTAAAATTAAGTTTTACATTTCAAAAACAATAAGTCTGTGATTTTTGATTTTGTAACAAAGTGAGGTATCATATTCAAAAGCTGGAACTGCAGATGTGCAATAAGGTTTTTCTTTTTTCAAAAGAGTAGCCACCATTTAAAAATATTATATTAAAATTATTTAAAAAATAACTCAATTATCACAAAATGGGTATTAATCGAAATGGTTTTGAAAAGCTTTGTTTCTTAACTGAAAATGGGTATTAATCGAAATGGTTTTGAAAAGCTTCCCACCTGTATAAAAATCAAATTGAATTTGTATGTATCACCATATATATGAGAGCCAAACGAAAGGGCTTTCAGAAAGTAGTAGTATTTTGAACAAGGTTGCTATCCAAGAATGATAGAATACAAGATTGCGCCGTCCTTGGTGTTGACATTTGTGTACCACAAGTAAACAAAGAATAGAGCGAAAAGAAGAACGAGTTGAAACAGCCAAAGCAGTTCACTTTACTACGAAAAACGTGTTTTAGTTTTGCTAAATGCGAAAATATTGCATTTTTCACCTAATCTATTAGAGAACAGTGAACATTGTAGTGCACTCCATTGCTTTACAATTGAGGCTGCTTCAGCAAACGTTTTAGTGCACTCCATTGCTTTGCAATTAAGGCTGCTGCAGAAAACTGCAGCAGCATCTCTGCGGGACTGATAAGTTAACTTGCTAATGGAGGCTGCGTGGAGCAGAAACAAAATCATTGTGAGGAAATGCTGTTAATATAATAATAGAGAAACATTTTGGGAACGGCTTTGCCGTGCCCTATGTACACCGATTCGTCCCAGCGCTACACTTGCATCTACGCTTCTTGCATCTTGACGGTTGTCGCAATTTAACACACAGCACTTCATAGTATTAGTTTTTACGCAGTCCTCAACTCAAAAATCACTCACAAATTGCAAATTAACACGGTTTAAACTGATTTTTCACTTATAATTCAAATTTCTCCTTCGCTGATTTGTAAACAAAGGTTTATTTACAAGTTACCACAACTGTCAAAATCGGCAAAACCAAAGTAGCGGTACCACTGACGGCGCCACCTTTGTTCGCTGCACCGTGGTTGCTATCTGCTTGAAATGTCGAATTTAGTTTACTTATACACAAGTTATACGAAATATTAAAATATGGATGTCAAACGAACGAGCAATTGAAAGAGGATTACCACCTGTTTAAAAAGTTAAATTCAAATTATTTAATAAATTAAATGAAATATTAAAATATGGGTCTCAATCGAAGGCGGTTTGAAAATTTTTATTTCTGAACCGTATTTAGCCACATTTTTAAAAAGCCAAATTCCACTTAATTCATCAGTTAATTAAAATACGTATCGCATTGTCCGACGAAGGAGTGTTAACAAGAATTAAGCTTGAAAATACTTTTGAAGAGGGCTGCCACCTGTTTGAAAGGTCTAATTCAATTAACTAATACAAAAAGTATATGAAATTTAGAAACACCATAGTCAAACAAAATAATGTTAAGAAATCTTTAGTTTAAACTTTTTGAATGTTTGAAGAGGGTTGTCACGTGTATGAAAAGTTACATTCGAAATATTCAATAAGTTGGACGAATTATTAAAAAATGGGTATCGATCGAAATGGGTTTGAAAAGGCTTTATTTCCAACCTTTATTTAGGAGGGTTGCCATGTGTTCGAATAATTTAATTCCAATTAGTTCATCAGTGTATTGAAATACATGTGTATCACAACGTAAGACGAAAGAGATTTAAGAAGATTTTAGTTTGAGAACACTTTTGAAAAGGATTTTCAAAAATGAGAGGTCCAATTAAAGACCTGGAGATGTGTGATAAAGTTTTATTATTTTTCAATCAAGAACTTTTTTCACCAGTATAGGGTGTTTCGAAATTTGATGAAATTAAAAACCTGGCGGAAACGGCTGCACGGTTTTAGATGAAATATGACACTCGGATCTCTTATAACTCTGACTAACATTTGGAATATTATTTAAGTTTTTGAAATTCAATTTTGGGCGTCTTAACGCCATGCGGGTTCACTAGTTTTTATTATTTTTTGAATAATAGGAACACCTTACAAACATACATTTTCCACAGCCGCTAAAAATTCTTGGTATTGTGAAGGATGCAATTGTAAATGATTTTTCAAGCTTGTATGTTTTTTTTGACGCTTCACTTCCCAGGGAGAGCTTTTTCTGGCACACATTGCAAATCACAGTTCACTTTTTTGTGTTGAAAAACTTCCAAATAGCGCAAGTAGCGCCCATATTTCTACAAACTCACATCAAAACGCAATTGTATCTATTTTATGCGTTTTTTAATATATAGAGTTATTGTATTTTCAAAAGTGTTATGTAGAGATGCGAACCACTACAAAATTTTAACAACTGTCGTAATCTCGTGACAAAAACAACACCTTGTGAAAATCCTAATTGTTCGGCATTTTCGGCCAAAGGCCGGAGCCGAAGCCGAAGATAAAAAACCAGCCGAGTAGGCCGAATACCGAAACCAGGCTTAACCTTCGGTCGGACACTAGTTTGTATGTAAACAAATAGATTGTGTGGTACAAGAATTGGGTGAGAGCGTTTGAAACATGCGTCGGTTACGCTTTTGCTACCATGACTACACAGAGAAATTTTCGTTTTCAAATTTGTATGGAACGTTTTACTTTTAAAAACGTTTTGACCCAGGTTTTACACCTACAATATTTATTTAAATTTTGAGAACGAAAATTTTCAATTCAATTTCCAAAATCAATGTTTTGGATTTTGATACGATCATTTTCAAATCGTTTTTAAAAACGATAGTTTGATAATTGAATATGCGCATTTTGAAATTAAATCCTAAAATATTTTTTCTTCATTTTAAAAATATGAGTTTTCAAATATGATATTCAAATTTTATTTTTATTAAATCACAGCAAGTCGTTTGGTACACACATTGTCAAAAATATATTGATATACATATACTTATAAATAAGTTACAACATTTAATAAATGAAATACAGATGTTTTACATATTACTATATACATACATACAGATGTTCGTGCCTTACTTCCGAACTGGGCCTGCTAATTTTGCTTCACGCTGGTCAAATCCTGTAATTTAAATTAAAAAAGTTTTAAATTATTATTTAATAACCCATAAGAATTTGTTTTTGTACGTTACTCTTACCAAAGCTTTTTTCGGTCAAAGAAGTCCACCAATGTCCCTTAAATGTAGTTAGGGGTTAGAATGGCAGTATTGTTTGTATAACTTCATCGCCTTTTCTGAAGATTGAAGTAACTTATTTATCTGAACACAATTTTTCCGACAAATGATGCAAACATATGAAAGTTTTTTATTATAGCTAGGTAGCTTTTTAAATTCTAATGCAAAACATTTTAGTTTTAAATATTTTTCATTCCTAATTGACTGAAAATAAATTAACGTTTTTATTTTAAAAATGTCTAGTTTTTGTTGCTTGTTGAAAATTGTGTCGCACTACAACTTGTTGGGAAGATATTCTAAAATGTTTCATTTAAGTTTTTAAAATACGCATTTTTGACGTTATTTCTTTAATGTCGTTTGTTCTCCTCAGTAAAAAAAAGTGAATATATTATAATGACCGTTTTTATTTTGTTGTGTATAATGTTTCGTTTTAAAGTCGTAAGTACAAATACTGTATTTTTTATTTTGTATGATGTAAAATTATATCAAAAAATTTTATTTTTCAATTTCTTTTAAAAACTTGCATTTTAACTGTATCATTTTCTCTGTGTAGAGCCTCGACAACCACTCAGTTGCACCTGCATGACCACTTGCGACTCTATAAATAACAGCTGCACCATTGCCATTCCAGCTGCTTTCTTCTGGTAAACTTCACATAAAACAGCCCTGCACAGAAAAATAGTAATTTGCATAACAATAATTAAAATTTTTTTCATTTTTATCAATTTTGCAACACTTTGAAATTTGTTTATATTGAACCCTCAGTTCTCCGTCTTTGTATGTTTGGTTTTTATACCCGAGCGCACTTGTGCACAAGGGTATTATAACTTTATTCACATAACGGTTGTTTGTAGCAGGCAAAACGAAGAAAGATAGATATAGACAAATGTATACATAAATGATCAGAATAAAGAAATAAATCGATTGAGCGGTGACTGTCTGTCCGTCTGTGCACACGATAACTCGAGTAAAAATCGAGATATCTTAACGAAATTTGGTATGCAAGTTATGTCAACGCGGGTTGACTTAAACAAAAAAATATATTTTTTGGGGAGCTAAAGGCTCCTTTATTGATTGAATTCTAACTTAGAACTGACTTACAAAAATAATTATTTCCTAAACCTAGCTTACGCTGCTGCCGCTTCTGCCGTTGGTTCTGCTGTTGTTTTGCTGACGGCGCGGTTCCCACCGATCGCCGCATTCCTTCTTGTTTGTATGTTAGGTGTTCTATTGCTGATGAAGTTAGCTTGCCGTTTTGCTGATGGCGCGGTTCCCACCTGCATTCCTGTTTGTTTGTTAGGTGTTGTATTTCTGATGAAATTAGTGAATGCAGGTATGTGCAACAGGGTGTCGTTTTGCACTTAGGAATTTTGTTGTCAAACCTAAGTTTTGTGCATGCGCCATGCTAACAGCTCCCCCCCTGAAATTCAAACGTCCGCGTTTGAAGTGCTGGGTTTTGCAAATATCTGGTTAATCCCTTCTATTGCTGTTTCGGTTAATTCGATGGTTGGTTTTTGATCGGTATTTTTCTTCGACCATATTTTTCGCGTAATTATTACGCTCAGAATTAATAGAATTGTGATAAGGCTAATGTAAACGGCGTGCTTTAATTGACTTGCCGATTCCGCGTAGCCAATTTGTTTTATATTGTTCAGGTTGAGCTGTTTTAGCATTTGTAAGGACAATATTTCTTCGGTATTGTTAGTTTTTGAAAAAGGTTGAAGTATAGCTGGCAGGGGATTGCTAGTTAGTCTGGCCTTGTTGGAAAATTCGTTTCCATTAATTTTTACTGTATCATTGTCGTAATGAATTAGAAAGGTACCGTTCAGGGGTATGGGGTACCCATCAATTTGGATCTTTCCTTCGAAATTGTTCAAAAATATAATATCTGGTGCTATCTCTTCTATTTCAGGGATGTGCTGGCTGTTGGTTACGGTGCAGTTTGGCGGGCGGCTTCTTAACAAGCTACTTATACAGTTATCCCTACTTATATCTAATACACTACTTCTAACACATATTTGGAGCAAATTGTATTTTTTACAGGGTTTTAATATGCCATACAGGGTTTCCTCGCAATTTAGTAATGAGTTGAAATTAATTTTGTTAATGGTATTATTTTTCTTAACCGCTCTTATGTCTATTGATTTACATATTTGGGGTCCTACTGTGGGTAAATTTATTATGTAGATTATTAATTTACTATTTGTGGCTACCTTTACTTCGGAAAATTCGAGAGCCTCATCCAAGTTAACAAAAGGAATCTCGTCTTTTTCAAAAATTTGTTTAGCGATATCTATTTCTTCTCTTGACATAATGTAAGAGTTTATTATATTGGCCTTTGCCCAATGTATCGCGTAGGCGATATTTACTATTTCTTCTTTTAAAATTTCAAATTTATATTTCAGTCTAAGGAATGCTTCTACTCCCTTGTTCTTATCATTTTGCAATTCTTTAGTGATATGATTTGTAATATTTGTAATTTCATTTATTCTCTCAATTGTAAGTTTATTGATAAGGATCTGATTGTTATTATTTTCGAGGGCATTGTTCAATTTATTTACGACTATTTCATGATCCTCGTGATCCGGATTTCCGGCAATCCATTTCCATGCACTGCCAATGAAATTAAGGGATCGTTTGGATCGGCTTTCTATTTTCAAATTACTCAGGTGAATCCGTATTTGGGATATAAGGAGGGATATGAATGGGTAATTTGGATTCTTGGAGAGCTCTTCCATATGTGCCCTGGATTCGATGTCTTCCAGGATGTAGTTGTATTTGTCTATGTCAATTTCATGTATTATTCTAAATGTTCCAGTTTGTAGTTTGGCTGTCCCTCTTTCTATCGTAACTAGTTGCGCGTTAGAATAGTCAAGTATCCTTACCTCGGCGAGGCACAGTCGCACCAGTAACAGTCTGAAATGAGATATGTCAAGAAGCGTTAGTTTCGTATTCTGCTCTTATGTATGACCTGTCCTTTCTCTGTTATAACTGTACTATTCCTATCTTCCCTAACTATTTCCTTAGTATATGGTTTGCTTAGTTTAGTACCTAATCTTCTATTTTTCTTAACGTAAATTATCTGTCCTGGTAAGTATGTCTTAATTTCGTGTTTACTTTTGTTGTGGAGCTCGATGTCCTTTCGTTGTTTTTCAGCAAGTTTTTGTAAGTTGTTTTGTCGTGTCCTTTCTATGTACTCTGGGGTGAAAGTCACGTTCCTGGAAAAAAACAAGTCTACCGGTCTCTTTCCTGTGACTGTATGGATGGTGTGGTTATATTCCGAAACCGCTCTTTCCAGAAGCTCTTCGAAGTTTCTATGTCCGCCGTTTTCTTTGATGCAGCGCATTATCTCCGTCAATGTGGAGTGGAATCTCTCCACTTGTCCGTTTGCTTGACTTCTGTATGGTGGTGTAGTGTAGACTTCGATTCCCAATTCGTCCTTCATCATGAACATAATAGAGTTGGAGTTGAGTGATGGCTCGTTATCGATTACCACTATCCTTGGGACGCCGAAGTTAAACAAAATGTCCCTTAGGGGTCTCCTAACGTCTTCTATGGCTCTGCTATTCAGCATCTTTGTTACCGCATACTTTGTGAATTTATCCAAAGCGGTCATTACCCTTTTGCCTTCTGTTAAAAAAATATCTATGTGTACTGTATGTCCCGGAAAAGTCGGCAGTGGAGTTGCTGCTAGTTTTGGCTTATTAGGGTGTCTCTCGTATTTATTTTCTTTGCACACCGTGCAGTTGGTAATGAGTCGTTTAATTTTATTTATCATTCCTGGGAAGTAGTTTTTTTCGAGGATCTGGATTTTATTCTCCTTTGCGCTCCTGTGCGATCTCAGGTGTTCCCTTAGGATAAATTCTTCCTGTTCCTGTTCGCTGCTGATGTCGTCTACAATTTTCTGGGTGTATCTGCACTTGTAGTTGCTAAAATGTTGTGGGTAGATGATTTGGATTTTTCCCATTGTTCTTTCGCTCGTGCAAATTCCATTAATCACCGAAGGATTCAAATATCTTTTTAGTAGTTCTGTTAGGTTCTGTTCGTTAAATTGTGGTTCCTCGATTATATGTCGATGAACGGTTGGGAAGACGATTTTGAATTGATAGGATGCTGTTTCTGCTTCTTTGAGAAAAATTTGATTTTTAAAGACATTCACAGGCACCTCCGTGCATGGAATGAGGTTATGATTGGAGCTATCATCGCTATGGATGGTAGGAGTAAGTGAATTGATTTCGTTCGGTATTCTTGACAGTGCGTCTGCCACTACATTTGATTTTCCCGGCTTATAAACCAATTCATGGTTATATTCTTCTAGTATTGCTTTCCACCGTTTCATTTTACTGTTTGCATTTTTATGGCTAAGGGCGTACGTTAGTGGTTGGTGGTCGGTGATTATTTTTACTTTTTTAGATCCGTACAGATAGCTTCTTAACGTGTTTAGGGACCAGATTATAGAAAGCATTTCTTTTTCGTTGGTGGCGTAGTTCTCTTCCGTTTTGTTAAGTGTCCGTGAAATGAAGGTTATGGGGCGGTCGCCCTGCGACAGAACCGCTCCTATAGCAAAGTCAGAAGCATCTGTGGTAAGTTCAAATTCTTTTTCGAAATTTGGGTGGGCTAGGACTATGTCTCTTGAAATCAACGTGCTTTTAATTTTGTTAAACGCCTCTACCGCCTCTTCGTTCAACTGAATATCTATTTTTCTGGAGTTTCGTTTTGAGACGTTACCGGCATCTCCCCTAAGGAGTGCTGTTAGAGGCTTAGCTATTTTCGCATAATCTCTAATAAATCTTCTGTAATAACCCGACATGCCCAAGAAGGATCTTAGCTCCTTCAGATTTCGGGGAATGGGGAAATTCGCAACAGCTTCCACCTTTTTAGGGTTGGTTTTAATTCCTTCTGAGCTGACGACATATCCCAAGAATTCTACCTCTTGTTTGGCGAATTCGCATTTATTTAATTGCACTTTCATATTAGCGCTTTCTAAGGTTTTGAAAACCAGTTCCAGATTTTCTAAGTGCTCTTCTTCGTTTTTTCCAAAAATTATTACATCATCGATGTAAACATAGCATCGCACTCCTATGTGCTGCCTAAGGATATCGTCTAGAGCTCTCTGAAATGTTGCTGGGGCATTCTTCAGACCGAATGGCAGTCTGAGGAATTCATATTTTCCGTTATTAACGGAGAATGCGGTTTTTTCTACGTCTGATTCGTGTAGTGGTATTTGGTGAAATCCGCTTTTTAAATCTATTACTGTAAATAGTCTATTGTTCCCAAGGTTCGACAGGACTTCATTAATTTCAGGAATGGGGTATTTGTCTGGGATGGTCACCGAGTTAAGTTTACGGTAGTCGATAACCATACGATATTTTTCTTCGCCGGATGCATCCGGTTTTTTGTTAACTATCCACACGGGTGAGTTGTATGGGGATTTAGATTTCCTAATTATTCCGTTGTCAAGAAGCTCTTCTATTTGACGTTCAATTTCTTCCTTAAGTGCCATTGGATAAGGGTAGGGCTTAGAGTAGACAGGCATGTCGCTAGTAGTGCGGATCTCGCCCTTTACTAGGGTAGTATAAGTGAGTTTCTCATCGGGGTCAGAAAATAAATTAGGGCACTTCGTAATGATGTTCCTTATCTTCAGTTGTTGTTCTGCAGAGAGGTGCGGAGTGTTTACATTGACGGTGTTAACTTGTTGAGATACTCGTTGTTTTAGAGGGATGATGACTCCCGGAAAAATGGTCATCGTGCTTTTCTCGGTGTCTATTATGGCCTTAAGCTTTCTCAGAGTGTCATTACCGATGATTCCATGGAATGAATTTAGGGGTGGCAGGATAAAGAATTTAATTTTTTCCACGTTGGGTCCGAAGATGTCTATGAATGTGTGATGGGTTATCTCTATACTGCCTGCCACTGATTCCACCTTGAATGGTTTGTTTGGCAATGGATTTCTTATCCTAGTTGATTGTATGTAGTTTTTGTTGGATCCTGTGTCTATCAGGAAATCCACTGTGTCCCCGCGCCTTGTCACGAATTCGTAGTAAGGGAGCGAGGACGGCGTTAATCTAAAAAATTAATAAGGTCGGGTTCAGTTTGGTTTTGCTCTTCGGAAGTGAAATTAATTTGTCCCCCTGCAGTCCCATTTACGTGTTGAGCCGCTCCATAGTAGTCGTCTTGGGGATAAGTATCGTAGATCTGGTTCGGGTCCGGATCTGCTTGGTAATCATTCGTATTTAGTGGCCCTGCATTTGCGTGAAAATTACGCTGCATTTTGTTGGGAGGGCGAGTGTGCTGTGAGGAAAGTGGACGTTTCTGAGGCTGGGATTGGGTATTATAGCCGGTGTTGGGTCTATTTTGGTAGTTAACCTGCCTAGAGTGCAGGGAGGGGTCTACCTCCATTGGGACTGGTGGCTTTGGTGGTAGGTTGGGCCGGTTGTTAAAACCCGAATTATATTGTTGTTGTGGTAGGTTGGGCTGGTTGTTGTATTGTTGATGGAAATTATTATTTGGGCGATTGTTAAAGTTCCCTCGATTTGGTTGTCCTCGAGGATTCATGTTGGTCGTTCTATAGTTATTGTAATTTCTTACGTTATTGTTGTTGTTATAGTTCCGCGGTACGGGCACCGAATAAGTAAGTTCGGGGTAAAAGGGTCTATTATTATTCGCGTTAGTTAGATCAGGGTAAAAAGGTCTGTTATTATTTATGTTATATCGGGGAGGTCGTGGAGGTAGTTGATTAAGGGATTTATTTACGGTGTGCGCATGATTCATGCGGAAGGACATGTTATCTAATTTTTGGCACAGGTTGAGAGCCTGTGGCAAAGTGGTGGGCTCGCGGATGCTGAGAAGGCGAGGTAAATCACCGTTCAGCCCGCGTATGAAGGTATCGAGAGCTTTCTCCCTATACGAGTTTGTCATCGTCCTTATTGCTTCTTCGCCAAGGTCGAGACATGCAATCTTGTCCAGGATCAGCGACAAGTGCTGGTAAACCTTTTGGTAGAAGGTAGAAATATCATCATGACGTTGGGCCAACGTCGTCATCTGGTACTCGAGGGTACCGATGTCTCTCTTATCGGAATAGTGCATCATCAAGCACTTGCGGATTTGATTCCATTCGAGTGGGGTGCTGTAAGATTCGAGGGCAGTGTCGGCGTCGCCGACAATTTTGTGCCTTATGGTGTGCAGAATGGAAAAATATTTGGGAGTGTCCTTTAAGGCTTCGTATGCTTTAAGGATCCTGTCGACGCTCTTTCGCCATGAACTGAACTCCCCAGGTTTACCGGAGAATTCGCGTAGGCATTTGACCATGTCCGGTATTCTGTCCAGATCATTCATGTTAGCCCTATTTAGAATAACATTGGATTCCATGTCTCTGAAGTCCCCGATGCTTGGTGCGTTTATCCGCTCAAGCACCTCTCGGACCACGGACTCTATTATGGTAGGGTTAGGAGCAGGAGGGTTTGCAGGGTCCGGGGGATCGGATCCACCTGCGTACTCAAGTCGCATCTGGTTAATCCGCTCCACCAATTCCTCTGCAGAAGTAGTTGGCATTTCTTCTCTGTTAATATATAAAGTGGAAATTACTTACTCTTGTTCTGTTACTTTAATCAGGAAGACTTCTCTCTTTTTCCTTTTTATAATTAGCTTCTCGAAATTTCTTTAAACCTTTCACAATTTTTCTTTTTTATTTGACTCAAGCGAGAGCGACAAACAATTTTTTTCTTTCTTCCTTTTTGTATGATTAACCTTCACAATTTTCTTTTCGCTTTAACCCTTTTTTTGTATGGACGACAAAAAAACAAAAAAAAAAAATTTTCCTTTTTTCCTTTTTCTTATGCCTAAATTTTCACAAAAAATTTTTTTTTCCGATTTAACTTTTATTTTCGCATTAGCGACTAAACTTTTTCCTTTTTTCTTATGGTTAACTTTTCACAATTTTCTTTAACTTTCCGCAATTTTTCTTTTCTTGATTTTTAGCAATTTTCTTTCCTATTTGACTTTCTTCGTATGGACGACTAAAAAAAAAAAAAATTTTTCTCTTTTTTCCTATGACTTATTTTTCACAATTTTTTATTTTCTTGATTTTTCACAATCTTTATTTTCCTAACTTCTCACAATTTTCTTTTCTCAATTTTTCTTTACCTTTTTTTCCTATGACAATTTTTTTTTTGCAATTTCCTTTCGATTCAAATTTTTCTTTAACAATTTAATTTTTTGCAAATTTTTCCTACATCACTATCGATTTTTTATTTACTTGATTTTTCACAATTTTTATCTTCTTAATTTTTCACAATTTTCTT
>NW_023458680.1:96456-109148 GCF_013731165.1 Rhagoletis pomonella
TTTTTTTTGCAATTTTCTTTTCGATTTAAATTTTTCTTTAACAATTTTATTTTTTGCAAATTTTTCTTACATCACTATCATCGCCACGCTGGATTCGGTGTTGTTCACGTTTATGGAGTTCTCTTCTTCCTCACGTACTCAAGCTCCTGGACGCAGTAGTTTCCCGGTTCCTTGTCTATTCGTAGTTGCTAATTTTTCGATTTTCGATTTTCGCGGCCTTACTTTTTAGTTTTCAGGCTTACTACGTTCGACGCGTGGCGGTCCCCGGTCGGGCGCCAGTTATGTCAACGCGGGTTGACTTAAACAAAAAAATATATTTTTTGGGGAGCTAAAGGCTCCTTTATTGATTGAATTCCAACTTAGAACTGACTTACAAAAATAATTATTTCCTAAACCTAGCTTACGCTGCTGCCGCTTCTGCCGTTGGTTCTGCTGTTGTTTTGCTGACGGCGCGGTTCCCACCGATCGCCGCATTCCTTCTTGTTTGTATGTTAGGTGTTCTATTGCTGATGAAGTTAGCTTGCCGTTTTGCTGATGGCGCGGTTCCCACCTGCATTCCTGTTTGTTTGTTAGGTGTTGTATTTCTGATGAAATTAGTGAATGCAGGTATGTGCAACAGGGTGTCGTTTTGCACTTAGGAATTTTGTTGTCAAACCTAAGTTTTGTGCATGCGCCATGCTAACATGCATACATACTTCTTTTCAGCGTAGAACAGAAGGTATTGAAAATGGGAAAAATCGGACAATAACCACGCCTACCTCCCATATAACGGTAGTTGTCAGAAATACGAAAACTGCGATATTTTAGTAACTTCTGAAGCTTATTCACTCAAAATTGATATTTGCAATGATTTTTAGACCGAAAATAAGAACATCTTAAATTTTTAGAAAATGTGCATAGCGTATATCTCGGTAACCGCTTCACCAATTTCCTCCAAACTTGGCGCAGTTATTGGTCTTGGTACAGCGTACCAAACGGCTGAATATTTTTAACATGGAACAATAGCCACGCCCACATCCTATATAACGGCAACTTAGAGAAATACGAAATATTCGATAAATCAGTAAATACCGAAGCTAATTTATTAAATTGATGTTTGCAATAACTGTTTACCATTAAATACGTTCATGATAAAATTTTGGAAAATTGGCGTGGCACCGCCCACTTATGACCACATATGTGTATCTCGGTAACCGCTCGAGCAATTTGTACCAAACTCGGAATGATTATTGTGTTTGCCACAATAAAAGCAAAATGCTGAAAATTATTGAAATCGGACTAAAATTATACCCACTTTTTATATAACGGTTAAGTTCAGAAATGCTTGAATCTTCGATATTTCGAAATTTAAGGACGCTAATTTACACAAAATTGATACTAACAACAATCCCTTGAAAATAAGTGACATTATTATGGAATTTTGGAAAATGATCGTGATACCACCCACATATGAATATAAATTGTTGAATATAAATATATAACTATATTGAAGATGTTTGAAATAGGGATAAAACCACCCCTGCTTACCATGTAGCGGTAGTTTTCGGAAAGGTGAGAAAACTATATTTAATACATGCGCCGGGTATCTAATGTTTCTTCTGGGCCCGACTTTTTTACTTGTTATTTTACAATTTCTTTTCTTCCCTTTCTCATCATGAATGAAAACCATTATCTCTGAAAAGACTATACTCTTGTTTGCTTTTTGTTGAAGTTTCAACATTGTATGTTTTATGAGAAGAGTTTTGTGGATTAATTGAAATATTAAAATTGTTGGCCACACCCGTCAAAGTAAACATTGAAAAGGTTAAATAAAATTGTAAATAGCTTGACATAATAAATACTTTACAGCCATAACAAAATGACCGAAATTAATAATATAGTGAAATTTTATGAACTTCTTTTAAATATTCGAGTATTTAGTAATAGAAAATATTCGGTCACACCCGTCACGCCAACGTTTAAGTGCGATTTTTTTAATGCCTAAAATAGAAAGCCGGAGCAAAGGAAGAAACTTAAGAAACCAAAGATAAATATGCACTACATTTAGCTTTAGGGAGAGAAAGGCATAAAAAAAGAAGAGGCGGTAAGAAGATGATGATGGGTAATGTCATTGAAAAGAAAAAATGATCAAAAAAGAAAACGAAAGGGCAGAGAACGGGAAAATGATAAAAAGCAAATTTTAAGATTTTTGAATATATCTAAAAATGGAAGTTGGCGGCTAAACTCTTGCGTCCTCGTTCGCGCACTCTGGGCGTGAGCAACCCATGTGCGGGAGGCGGTAACCAATCCGAGTGGAGTCTTGGGTAACGGCCAGTGTTACCACAGACATTTTTTTTCTCCGACCAAATTTCCGCCCATATCCGAAAACAACCGCCCAAAAAAAATTCACACAACAATTCACAGTTTTTTAAATACATAACAAATTTAAGAAATCTATAATAAAATAATGAAAATAAATTTAAAAAATAATACGCGAATAAAATAAATGAATTTCATCCACTAACTGTATTGACTTAGGTTTTCTGCTAATTTTCGTTATTTTTAACTGTATTTTAGCCAAAGAGTGGTAGAGACAAGATGGCAGGATGTTATGGAAAATACTACGAAACAAAAATTGCTTAACAAAATCCTGGTTGATCTGTCAAATAGTCACTTTACGCACCTATTTACACCTTTCCACAAAAGGGGCGTTCCCATAAAAGCCTCGTAAACTTACGAGTTTTACACGGTTTAGGACTTGACGACTTTAAGGAAATCCCCTAAATGTAAAACGGAAGAATCTAAAATCAATATATCCTTACAAATTCGCCAAGATTTGTTACGATTCGCCCCTTTCATTGCAACGAAGGCAATATTCCTATTAAAGATGGCAGATCGAATTAAAAAAAAATCACTTTTTGAATTGATTTAAATCGAAATAAAAGTAATCGAAGCAGGAAGAAATCGTTAAAAAGTAAATCGATCTCCCAAGATCGATTCATATATTGTGTCAAATAACATCTTTTACTTAAGTTTTTTCAAAAACAAAACTTTTATTCTAAGTAATTTTTAAAACATACGTACGTTGTCCATAACAATTTCAATATCCAGATTTATTCAAAAGCTTTCAAATAGCTAACAATCCGTAAAAACTTCTGAAAAACAACACAAAAATATGAGATAAGGTTATTCTATGACCACCCATCAGAAATTTTATAAATTCTTAAACCGAATTTGCGACAGGCATTGAAATGAAAAAAACTGGAAACGATGTTTCCACGGCAAGTGAGACGCTCTCCCATTCGTAATTCGCTCTCTCATTCGTGATTGGCGCCCCAATTACGAACCGAATTACGTAATTCGCCATACAAAATTTTTAGAGTGATCAAGAACAAATCGTTGTCTTCTCTAATTTTTATCGATAACGGCTGTCAAAACACATAGACCACACACATCCCCACCAGCACAAACATTGAAAAAATAGCTAGATTCGTTAAAACTATTGATTTAACTACAACACGTTTTTTCTCCACCGTTGAAATGCACAATAAACAACACATTTATCAATAAATAAAAGCAAAGAACAAGAAGCAAAGATGCAAAGTGAATCACGAATGTGTTGTGTATGTAAATAGGTTGATTCGCCGTTCGTAATTGAGAGAGCGAGCCACGTGATTCGGTTGTCGTGCAAATGCCGTTTAAGCCATTTTAAAAATGCCATGTGGGAACAAATACAATAACTGTTTTTATGAACGGAATGATATGGGTATTGTTAAATGTCCAATAGCTAATAAAATTATTCTCATATAGTGCCTAGTGTAGATTCTGCATTACATAGATTTTTTTTTCAGTACGGAGGTCTTTTTTTTCGCTAGAAGTGTTTTCACAAGATATGTTTTTTTTTTTTTAAAAAAAGAGTAACAATCATAAATAATTGTAACACTTACAAACTAAAGCACTGGCTGCCAGGGCCTTCGGCTTAGTGATTACTAAGGTAATGTACTTATATGTACTCGTTTAAATATAGAAATATGCTTGTGGTTAATAGATATCTTAAGTGTGATTTTTTGAGGATGTGTCGCGGTAGGGAAAAGGAGAGATATTTTTAGAGGATGGTATTGTACATATATGTATATGCTTATGTTTAGTTTACAATGCTGGAGAAGAAAGAGAAGTTTTGGTTAGATCCATAGTTAGGCTATTGCTAGAAATTTACATATTGCGCGAATATTGCTATCTTCCTTGCTTTTTAAAATATCAGGCGGTTTCGGAACACGGTTTGTGAACACGGAAGCTCTACATTGCTCCAATTCCTGGCATATATCCAGCAGGTGTGTTGTCGTGAAGTCGCTTGAATTACAGAAAGCGCAGGAGGGTTTGTCTGAGCCATTTAGGAGATAGGCGTGTGTAGTTAACGTGTGCCCTATCCTGAGGCGCCAGAACCTTTTTATACTATAACACGGAATATTTATAGGATATATTGCTCTCGTTCCATTTGGATTGTAGCGTTTATAATGGTGTTGATAATCGTTCCACTGACTTGTGGAGCTTTCACGCATAAACCCTTGTATTAGTTTGTGTATATCCTTGCTTATAAAATACTTGCTAAGGTGGAGGGGCTCTTGACTGGCTTCTTTTGCTCTGCTATCAGCTAACTAATTTTCGCGAATTCCAATATGGCTAGGAACCCACATTACTTTTATGTTCCTTTTGTTAGCGATCAAAATGTTTCGTATATTTGTTATTACTGGGATGTCATTGAAGTGGTTCTTAAGAGCATCCAAAATTGATTTGCTGTCGCTGCATATAATTGTTTTGTTTCCTGTTTTGGAAGCAAAAAGTACTGCTTCAAGCAAGGCAGCTGCTTCGGCTGTGAATACCGAGCAATACGATGGTAATGCGCCAACAGCGATAGTGGCACCAAGATCGTTTACGACTGCAAACGTGTTGCTGGTGTCAGATTTGGATCCATCCGTATAAATAATCTCCCATTTGTTCACTAGTGGATCAACAGCCTCTCTGAAGTACTGCAGATATTCCTACGAAGAAGTTGATGTTTTGGGATACTTGATTAGGTCGTTGATGAAGAGTGTTTTGGTGTTGAAGCCTGGCGGAAAAGTTGCGGTTGGTACTAGCATAGGCTTCGAGATGATACCTAACTGCTGAGATAGTGTTAGAGAACGTTGGATCGTAGATGGTTTTCTGCTGTTGTTTGGGTGTGTTAGAGCTGAGTTGACTTGTACAAGTAGGATTTCCCTCCTGCAGTGCAGCAGCTTCGGAATGAGCATCATCGTGCTGCGCTTCACTCTGTGTGCGATATCCGGTAATCCAGCTTCAGCAAGTATTGCTCTTGTTGGCGATGTCGGGAATGCTCGGATACTTCTTCTAGCTGCGGTATGATAGGGCGCGTATAGGAGCTTTATGTTGGTTTTTGCACAGTTTCCGTATATACAAAGTCCGAAATCTATTTTGGATAGTAATAATGCTTTCGTGATATTAACAAGAGTATGTGTATGAATATAACAATGTTTTGAGGATAAAAATTTAATAATATTGAGTCTCGATAGCAAACTTATTCTAATGGCTTTACAGTGTTCCTTATATGTTAGACCTTTGTCAAATATTAAACCTAATATTTTTAGTGTGTTAGTGTGTGGGATTTGTACATTGGAAAAGGATATGGTGGGGAAGGAGCATTTGCCTTTTCTGCATATGTGGAACGTAGAACATTTACTTGCTGAGATGTTGGCTCCAGATACTTCTGGCCACTTACATATTTCATTTAAAATGTTTGAAAAAGGTCTTTCGACTTAGAAAAAATTAAAATATCGTCAGCATAGGTAAAATGTTCCACGTGCGCACTAGAGGCAATAATTGAGCTGATTTCGCTGAAAGCAATTGTGAAAAGGGTAACTGAAAGTGGAGAGCCTTGCGGTATACCGTTGTAGAGGCTGTATATCCAGTGCGCGGACTTCAAAAAAATTAAAAGTGGTAGATTTTACATACAAAAATTGGTAGAAATTGGTAGATTTTTTTGAAAGAAACAATTTTAGATAGTTTTTACTCACATATATATATATATTTTAAATGAAGGTGAATTCAGGTAAGGTAGTGTTATCAGAGCAGCTGGATTTTAGTCTTGGGGATTCTTATTGTCAAAATTATGTATTTGTTGAAATTCTTATTGTAATTAAGCGTAAAATTTGTTAGTGGCCGTTTTGTTTTTGAACTTCTGGTATCACCTTATATGAATTCACCTTGGAATAAATTGTATTTAATGCCAATAAAACATTCAAGAAATAACGTAAAAATGGGCCCGAATCATGGCATCCGTGATCGAATGAAACACGATTAAAATAAAATGACAGCCGTTTGACAGGATTTGACAAAGTTAAACATTTTGGTTCCGATTTTTCAGCGTTTAAGTTGCCTAAGTACGATGTGGGGGCCGACTCTATCGAACGCCTTTTCGAAATCAATTTTCATCGCTTAGACATGGTCGCCGGATGCTAAGGCTGTAGATGCGAAATGTTCAAAATATAAGAGAGGTTCGGTGACGCCCAGGCCTTTTTGGAAGCCAAATTGGTGAGGACTCAGTAGTCCGTTCTCTTTAGCGTACCACATTATTCGGGCAGAAACAATTTTTTCGAGGATTTTTGACATACAGAGGAGTAAGGATATGGGACGGAAGTTCGTTACATGGTTAGAAGATTTATTGGGTTTCGGTACAGGGATAATAGTGGCGGTTTTCCAGGGGTTTTTCCTGAGGGCTTTGCAACAGTGGAATCAAATTCATTTAATGATTTTGGGGATTCTATGAGGGTTGCTTTCGGTGTAGGGGTTGGGTTGGAGAAATTATCATGTAATGATTTTGTTCTTTAAGGTGTTGAAGTGGGAATGGAAATTGGAATCATGGGAATAATCAGACCATGATTTGGCAAATTGCTCAGCGGTGTCTTCTGGTGCATACATAAAGGGAATACTCAAAGCGGAAGACGATCCAGCAAGTATTTTTATATCCGACTATGGAAACAGTAGAGATTACAATGAAAATGATCTCCAGCGCCTGTAACAAAGCGATGCCAAAAACCGGAAGCAATCGCCACAAAAGACCTGCATATTGGTGGACGGAAAACATAGCTCAACTCAGACGAACGTGCCTCCACCTGAGGCGTACTTATACCAGGGCCAGGCGTAGGAGCGCTGCAATCGAAGAGGCACAACTATACCAGGCTGCCAGAAAAGAACTCAAACGAGCAATCGAGGCCAGCAAGCACAGAAAGTGGGAAGAACTGCGTGAAGATATAAACAGAAATCCCTGGGGTCTCGGATATAAGGTGGTAATGAAAAAACTTGGGCCCATGGCAAAACCACCAGAGCTTAGCGCTCAAAAAATGGACCATATAGTAAGTGAACTCTTTCCCACGCATGACGCGTTAACCAAAGAAGCTGAGCCTATCATCTTTCCTCAAGAAGCACCACTATTCAACGCAGAAGAACTCAAGGCTGCCACAAATATAATAAAGACCAAGAAAGCTCCAGGCCCAGACGGCATTCCAGGAGAAGTTCTAAAAATAATCGCCGCAGAACGCCCTCATGTGCTTCTAAACATGTACAATGCCTGCCTCAAGAACGGAATATTCCCAGAAATTTGGAAAAGGCAGCAGCTCGTCTTAATCAGCAAAGGAAAGGGAAACCTTGACTCACCATCAGCGTATCGACCACTATGTATGCTGGACACAGCTGGAAAACTCTTAGAAAGGCTGCTAAAACCTAGAATAGAAGCGGCTATCGCCAGCGGCGGCGGACTTTCTTCAAGACAGTACGGGTTCAGGCCCGGGAGATCTACAATTGGAGCTATAAAACATGTAACAACAACAGTGGAAGCCGTATACCAACACAAAAAGCTAGTCCTTCTTGCAACCTTAGACGTTCGCAACGCCTTCAACACCGCAAAATGGAAAAATATGATACACGCACTAGAAGAAGTCTACAACATACCCACGTACCTTAGACTCATGGTTAGAAGCTATCTAGAAGGCCGGGAGTTATTATACCATACCACCGATGGACCCCGGCAAATGACGATCACGTCGGGCGCAGCACAAGGCTCCATTCTTGGGCCAGACCTATGGAACATCAGCTACGATGGAATATTAAACCTTGAGATGCCTGATGACACATACTTAGTAGGCTACGCTGACGACATTGCCGCAGTGATCACCGCACGAGACACCGAAGATGCTCGCCGCAAATTAAATCAGACTATGATAAGAACACAGGCATGGCTCGACTCACACGGTCTTAAACTTACAGCAGAGAAAACCGAGCTAATACTCCTAACTAAGAAGCATATTCCCTTAGAAGTGAGCATGAAACTGACCGGCATTACATTAAAGACACAAAGAGTAATAAAGTACTTAGGTGTAAGGCTAGACCCCAGGCTAACGTATTGGGCACAAATGCAGCACGCAGCCGCAAAAGCAGCAAAGGCAACGGCTTATCTAAGCAGATTAATGGCCAATATTGGTGGACCGACCCAAAGTAAAAGAAAACTTCTAATGTCCACAACCTTGAATATTTTGCTATACGGAGCGGAGATCTGGGCTGACACCCTACAGAAAAATAACCGTTGCAAGATACTCTCCAGAGCCCATCGCACTGCAGCTTTAAGAGTAGCCTCTGCGTACCGTACAGTGTCCGGCGAGGCAATACTCGTGATAAGCGGAACGGTTCCCATTGATCTACTAGCAGCCGAGCGCAAGAAAATGTGGGAGCTTAAGGCGCAAACGAAACCAAGTGACATCGAAAGGGAAAGAGTAAGAAACGAGACACTAAGACTATGGCAAGATAGGTGGCAAAACGAAAGCCGCGGCCTATAGACGGCCAGGCTAATAAAAGACCTAAAACTTTGGACACAAAGAGAACATGTCGAAGTAAACTTTTACGTTACACAAATGCTGTCTGGGCATGGTTACTTTCGCAAATACCTGTATAGAATGGGAAAAGCCGAAGAGCCGTCATGCATATACAGCGACGCAGAAGAAGACGATGCCGAGCACACTTTCTTCGGATGCAAAAGATGGGAAGCCGAGCGCAATAATCTGCAAGACCTGGTAGGACCAATTAACCCAGATAACGTTATCCAAGCCATGCTACATAGCGAAACTAACTGGAAGAACATAGCTAAATATGCAGAATACCTACTTAGAGTCAAGAAGCGGGACCTGGACGCAGGTGCACCGAGGGAACCTTAGTTAATGAGAAATATGGAACGCCACCCTGAAGCAATGCAATTAGTGGTCCGAGGGTGGGCGACGGTTCCAATTCGGGGGGAGTGTTTTAGTCTCCGGACATACCATTGTTGTGACGACAGCTTTGATGATGCAATATGCATTTTCGACCCCCTGCCCGCGAAAAAAAAAAAAAAAAAATAGTGATTGCTTGTTATTTCTTAATGATGTTAACGAGTTGGACCAGTATGGTAATTGGCGGAAAATTTTTTGGTGTTTGTTTGTGGGTTTGTCATGTGGGCTGAAGAACGGATAATTGTTTTTATTTTTGAAGCTTCAGGGTTGATGTTTGTAGAGAAAGGATGACTGCTTTCCAAGGAAATCGCGAGGGTATAAAATCGTTTCCAATCGGCCTTTTCAGTTAGAAATTTCGACCGGGGCTTGACTTGATACCAGCTGGGAATGGATAGGGATGTCATGAG
The DNA here is from genome assembly GCF_013731165.1 of Rhagoletis pomonella. Classification (NCBI taxonomy): domain Eukaryota; kingdom Metazoa; phylum Arthropoda; class Insecta; order Diptera; family Tephritidae; genus Rhagoletis; species Rhagoletis pomonella. Next base: position 106,151 of record NW_023458680.1, read on the forward strand.
AGGGAAATGGTCACTATTGTGAAGGTCATCTAATGTGCGGGAGGAAAGTTTTGGGGCGATGGAGGCGGAAGCAAGAATGATGTCAGGATGGGTGAAGGTTTTGTGGGTAAAAAAGTGTGTGGGTAGACCATCATTCAAGACAATAAGGTTTCTTGTAGTTTGTCCTCTTCTGTTGGTCCAGGAGGAGCCCCACATTGGGATCCAGGCATTGAAATCACCTAGCATTATAACTGGGGTGAAAAATGTTTTTAATATATCCAACAACTCTTTGCTTTGAAAATTTTGGTGTGGAGGGATGTAGCAGTTGATTAAAGCGATTTTTTTACCGATATCAAAGGAACAAAAGAACCATTGAAATTTTTTTTTTTAATTTATAAACCTCTGTTACGATTTGAGAGTTGAGCTCTTTAATTATCTCTTGCTCTGGTATATTATTTAGACACGGAGCATAAATTGTACCTTTTACGGTGTTTAGATTTGCATGTAATTTACACTCGATTGGACAAACTCCCGGTAACTCTTTAGTGCGTACAAAGCGATCAGCTATTATTTTTGATTTCACTAACACCAAAAGATTGCCATCTCTTTTGGGTTGGATTTTTATGATCTCTTTGCTAATGGCGTACAGTGCCCTGTTAACGACGAAGCAAGAGTAATCAGATAATGTTTTATTTTTTGCACTTGCGGACACAACTATAAATTTTGGCGATTGCTCTTGAACATTCGGTTGTTCAGGAAAATCAGTTTTTTTGATTATTTTTCTTTTTTTGATTTTTGGGGAGTGTGATGATAGGGTATACCTATTATCACCCAGTTTTGGGGGCCCTGGGGCCATGGTGGCTTACACGAAAAACTTTGTGCAATACTTGTTTAATTCGAAAGTAAGCTTAAATAGTGAGTTAAGCCACGTAAAAGAGAAGACAAAATCACGTGTTTTTACAATGTGATAGTAACTCTTAATATAAACTATTGCGCGCTAGTAATCGACGTGTGAACTCTACGAGTGATAGCCGACGACTGTCGTTGTGTATAGTTTTTATGAAACTGTACAAGATATGTATTTGCATGTGTACATGCCACTTTTTACATATAGAAATGCAAACATATCGCGATATTTCAGGAACGATTTTAATGATCAAAGTCAGTGATCGGACTACGGTGTTAACGCAATTGCGCTGCGCAGCGCAGTGTTACCCATGCTTAATCGGAACTATTCTGAAGATTTACAATATCTAGCTTGACGGGAATTTAGTTTAAAAACGATTGGAAATTTCCGCGGGATGAGGAAGTTAAATAAAAGCTTGTAATAAAAAGACCGCCTCTGCACATAGGGACGAATCGACAATATAGGACGACAAAAATGTTTACTTCATATGTATTTGTTAGATTTCAATAAAAAAATTCTGTGTGGTAGAATCTGGAAAAAAATTTGGTAGATTTCAAAAAAATGTGGCACATCTCAGGTTTTGGTTCAAACATTGTACAATCATTAAAAAAATTCTGCAAGGCTTCCCTTAAATTGCAAAGGTTTTAATTTGACTTTAATTTAATTTTAGTATATTAAAGTGCAAGATTGAAGTTTCCAAAAATTGCGTTGAGTTTTGGCAATTTATTTCCTTGACAGTGTAAAGCTTCCATATCAAGATATTTTTCGAACATATTTTGCAACCTTGCGGAGTGCTGCCAGCTTTTCTTTTTATCACATCACGATGTAGCGAACAAATGTGGCACGTTACAGAAACCACTACTTGGGATTTCCCGATTTTGACAATTCTCAAGTAAAAGTAACAGACAACGCCTCAGAAACTTTAGATGCTACTTTCACAAAAATCGCAGTCTTTTAACATTTTCGCTATTAATTCTTTTTATAAATAATTATGTATTTTGCAATTTAACATAATAACACCGCGTTTCCTGTCAAAAAATTTATTATTGAGAAAATTTACTATTTTACAGTTTATTCTATCCTCCCATTAGGGGTTTGTTTACTTTTACTTGAGAAATTTCATCGCCGCCAGGAATGCGGAAACTTGTATTATATTATTCTTGTTACCATATAGTGTTTAGTGTTGGACAATTTTTGCTCTTAAAATTAAGAAAATTATGTCGAGGAAAAATAAAACTAGGTACTCAATAACGCGAATATGTGGTAGATTTCAGACCTTGTGTGGTAGATGTGCTAGATGCTCTAAAAATTGGCAGATCTACCACATTGTGATAGAAGTCCGATCACTGATCAAAGTAAGCGTTTACGCCAACTCAGTTTAGCACTGTACGAGGTTGTTAGCAGGCGCACATTGTACAGTGGCCCTGCGCGGCTGAGTTGCACGCCGTCTTGACGCCTGACAGGCGAACGTTAGTAGTAAAGGTAATTTTGTTTGCTGTACTTATTTCAGTTTTTAACATGTTGGTTGACTATTTTCTCTTTTGAACTAAATTTTTTTTTTACTTTTCGAGAGGGGTACCTATGAAGAAAAAGTTCTAAAATGGTTGGAAGAAATATCGTTGAATGGAAGCGATAGTGAGGACAATTCGGAAGAAGATTTCAGTGAATGGGCCTTATGAATAAAAAAAACTAAACAGTTGCTTTTTCTTAAGATTTCAAACCTTTTGCTTGATTTATTCAAATAAATTTACGTAACAGGTCTGACATTTTCAGAAAAATCAATCGCTTAGTTTTTATTCATAGGGCCCAATGTGATACAAAAAAGTCGATTTCATTTGTAGGTACAAGTCACAATAGAAAAGATAAACAATTAATTCCTTTTAAGTGTGAAAGTAAATACGAATACCTCTAAGATAATTTATGGATTGTTTGAGTTCGTTCGCTTTAAAATATTTATTTTTTTATTTTTTAAAATGACCCCTTTCAAAAAGATGATAAAATAGGTGTTATTTTTCAATTGGGATTATTATTATTAATATTAAAAAAAACACATATGAAACGTATGCTTTGTTTCAATAATAATTTATCATCCATATAACAGGAATATGCCAC
>NW_023458680.1:109248-112404 GCF_013731165.1 Rhagoletis pomonella
GAGTTCGTTCGCTTTAAAATATTTATTTTTTAAAATTACCCCTTTCAAAAAGATGAAAAGATAGGTATGAAATATATTTAAGACCATTTTTTTGAATAAATTTAAGGTTTTAAAAAGACAAAATTTGTACTTTTTTTCAAAGAAGCCTCACAGGCGAACGTTAGTATTAGAGGAATAAAAAATAAGGTTAGTATTCTAGGGTTAAAAAGCTGTGAATTCTTGTGTGACTTTTTTTGGGCGGTTGTTTTCGGTTTTGGTCTGAAATTTGGTCGGAGAAAAAAAATTTCAGTGGCAACAAAATTGCAAAACTTTGGCATCATTCATCTCCCTCCTGTTTTTTCCCACAAACTATTCGAGCGATGAATTTATATATATGTAGTGTAGTGGTAAGTAGTGCGTGCTTCCACTCCTCAGGGCCTGAGTTCAAGCCCTGGTCAAAACAACATCGCAAAAAAATTGGAGAAAGGTTTTTTCTTAACAGCGGTCGCCCCTCGCCAGGCAATGGCAAACCTCCGAGTGTATTTCTGCCATGAAAAACAGCTTCTCATAAAAATAAAATCGCCGTTCGGAGTTGGCGTAAAACTGTAGGTCCCTCCCCTTTGTGTGACAACATCAAGGCGCACGGCACAAATGGGAGGAGACGCCTCGGCCAAACAGTATCATATGTGTTAGCGCCAGTCTATTATTATTATTATTATTATTATGTATGCATGAAGCATACATTAATTAGTAATTAGCTAATTAGTATACCTTGACCGAAAAAATATTTAATTTTAATTATAATTTTCAAATCAAAATAACGACTGACGGAAGCCGCCATGCGCCACAATTGTTTTTACTATGACGGTTTTCACTGAGGCAACTATTCAGCTGTTGACTTACTGCCGACCGCTTTACCGTCGTCCGCAGTAATTCTGGATAGAACTTTAACTTTGGTGAAATTGAGAAAAATTTGTCTAAGTTTTGTCGTTACAACTCTGTAGTTTAATAATTGTTGTGTTGTCTAAGGATTTGGGTGAAAGTTGAAGAGATTGAAGGTCTAGGTGACATGTATATACGTGCAGCATATTTTGCCGATATGACGTAGGGTTGCCTATTTACACGGGGCTTAAATTTTAAGAAAACGTCATACATACCTTTCTTTAAAGTACTGTATCTTGAAAACCTTTTAATGAAGCTTAATGAAAAAAAATGTATTTCTCCGTCTTATTATGGGCTTTAATTATACATTTTTTACATTAATGTATAAAAACTAGGGCTGTGCGATTAATTGATTACTCAAAATTTTAATTAATCATAAAGTAAATAACTCCATTATTCGATTATTTGGAAATTATGATTACTCAAAAGTTCAGTTACTCGAGTAAGCAAGATTTTTGATTAACCAAAAAAAAAAAAATATTTGTGTAAGTTGCTTAATGATTAATCAACATTTCGAGTAAAATGAGTAATCAACATTTCAACTCTTTACATATGTATAAAGTAGTTAAGATTCCTTGATACTTTGAAAACAACGTTTCTGTTTTCAAAAATTAAAACGAAAAATTTTTTTCATATACAGAATGTAAAAAAGAAAATAAGCATTTTCCAAAGCAAACTCTTTTAACGAGCAAAATTATTTTTTTTTGAGTAATCATATTTCAAGTAACTCGATTAATCATCGTTTTGAGTAATCAAAATCTTGATTACTCGAGTAATTGATTAACCGAATAATTGATTAACCAACTTGCTCGAGAAATCGAATAATCGCACAGCCCTAATAAAAACAAAAAAAAAATAAGTAAGATTTTTAATTTTTTTATGATTATACCATTTTAAAAAATTGGTATTTTTACATGAAAACATTACCTATAATGTCAACTTTGAGTACCCAAATGGGCGTAATGGGCTACTTAGGCGTATGGACTCTAGATCATCTAGACATTGAAATTTTATGAAATTGTATATTTTTGAAAGAGGAAAGGTATGCAAAAAACAAAAACAATATGAATAAATCATATTAACTTTATTAAAGGGTCTGAAAACACGAAAATCCCTTCAAGGAAATGGCAGAAATGAACTTTGTAGCAAGTTCACATGGGAAATCTGCTTGGGACGGGATGGGAGGAAATTTTAAGAGACTAGCAGCTAGAGCAAGTCTTCAGCTCCCGACGTCACAATAAATTAAACCGAGGCCCTCTAAAAAATGGGGTAAGAATAATTTAGAGAAAACCAAGGTGCTGTATGCGTCCAAGAGTGACTACAATGAAGTTAAGCAAAAGCTTCATGATAGATTCGCAAAGACACAATATATTCCAGGAACGTACAAATTTCATGCCTTTATACCCGAAATATCAACAACACTCATTGCAAAAGAATATTCGACCTCCAATGGTAGCTTCCAGGTGAATCCTTTTATTAAAATAGGAAAAAGGAAAGATGTGTAAAAAAAATAAACATAATGAATAATAAAATTATAGTTTAAAAAAACCAACAACACACTTAAAAGAAAAAAATTATTTATTGGCTTAAAGGTTCGTTTAAGAAGGATATGAAGTTCCCTAACTTGATGTTATTTAACCTTTTAAACTATCTTAATATAGGATTAAAGTAATTGGCACGTAGTCATAGTCGAAGTAAAGTCCACTGTAAAGTTAGTTGCAGTTATTTTTTACAGAGATCCCATTTGAAACATACGGCACCTTCTTTTTCTCTAAATTATTCTTACTTCATTGGTAGAGGGCCTCGGCTGTAAGAATTTATTGTGACGTCGGGAGCTGAAGACTTGCTAGCTGCTAGTCTCTTAAAATTTCCTCGAATCCCGTCGCAAACAGATTTCCCATGTGAACGTTCAACAAAGGGATTTTCGTAATTTCAGACCCTTTAGTAGAGTTTATATGATTTATTCATAATGTTTTTGTTTTTTACACCCCTTTCCTCTTTCAAAAATATACGATTTCATAATATTTCAATTTCTATTTATCATATTGCTCGAGCGTTAGACGATCTAGCGCCCATACGTATAAGTAGCCCGTTACGCCCATTTGGGTATTAAAAGTTGACATTATAGACAATGTTTTTATGTAAAAATAAAAAATTTTAAAAATGGTTAAAAAAAAATCCAAATGAAAAATGTAGATAAAGATGAAGACGAAGATGAAGATGAAGATGAAGATG
>NW_023458680.1:112504-116288 GCF_013731165.1 Rhagoletis pomonella
CCTTTTCCAAATTTGGGCAAACTCCACATAAAATATCTGCATGATGGGCCGAATATGCTATATAAATGTGGTTGAATTCGGTGAAGCCGTTCTCAAGTTATAAGCTAACTCACAAATTTTTATATATAAAATAGAGGCGCCACGCCCCCTTTTCCGCATTCAAGCAAACTTCACATAAACCATCTGCATGATAGCCCGAATATGCCGCATAAATTTGGTTGAATTCGGTGAAGCCCTTCTCAAGTTATATGGTCACGCCAAAAACGTTCACTTAATTTTATATTTTAGTTAGTATGGGTGGTGCCACGCCCCCTTTTCCGAATTCCGGCAAACTTCGCATAAACCATCTGCATGATAGATCGAATATGCCACATAAATTTGGTTGAATTCGGTGAAGCGTTCTCAAGTTATGAGGTCACACCAAAAACGTGCACTTATTTTTATATATAAGATAACACTGCTAACACTGATAACAAATATGTATATACTTACAGCCCGGTTCTGAGTACTTAATAAATTCAATATTTTTATAATTTGTCAATTTTTGATCATTTATCAAGAACTCCCAGTTCTAGCACAGAAGTTTAAATCTATTTTCTTGATAAATTATCAAGATTGAAAATGCTTGTGACAATTATAATATTTTTTTTTTAATAGAAAATATTTTTCTATCAATGAATTACTGCATGTGCCGTTCTCATTTTCGTTGTTGGTGTTTCCGACAGGGTAGGAGTATGATGTAATGTGGAACGATTTTCCATCATCCCTTGTCAAATTTGGTTTGGAGACAAACCGGTTTCGGCGTTGTGCCATTTTCAGTGTAATTTTTTGTTCGGAATGTGCCGATACTTGGACCTGCGACTCACGGAATAATAGTACCGGCACACAAAAAAAGTGGCAGGTGCTTTTAACCTTTCGTTTGACTTGTACAAAATTTCGAGTAAATTGGGACTATTGCTATTTTTCGGTTTTTCATAATTTAATGTACGTCGAAATACATGTCGGTAGATGGGTCTGGTAAAAAGTACGCAAGATTTTTTTGTGGCGGAATATAATAATAATATCGTCACTAGACACGAATAAAGAGCTCGGAAAAATTCTTTGGGGAGTTCTGGAGAATACTGTCGCACTCGAAAATATAGTTGACCGCGGACATAAGTTTATGGGTCTTTCTTCACTGTCAAAGAGGTTAACGCGGCTTTATTTGCCGTCACCTACGTTAAGAGTCTTTCTTCGCCGAAATTTTTTTACGCCTCTTTTTTCGGTATCAACTTTTGAGCTCGCGTCTTTATTCGTATCTAGTTACGATATGTATGTATGTGTAAAGAGACATACATATATACATATGGATATGTCTGTACAGTAAAATGAATCGTTATACGCAGTTAATTTGTTTTTATTAATCTAGTTGTGTTTTAGTTTTACTAGTTTATGTTGACTATGTTTTTAAAAAATTTGACATCGAAAACAAATATTAAAACTCAAAAAAATGTTTGGTAGGTTTTGGTTGGTTATGATAGGAAATTTTGGTAGGAAAAAAAATTTGTCTGTGGCAACGCTGCTGCTAATACTAACGCTGAGACGGTGACTGGTACGGCACCTGCTCTCAACCGTTCGCAGTCTACATCTACTATCCCATAGAAGGCTCAATTGGCTGCAGTTGGTGTTTGTCAAAAGATAGGAATACTGTGCAACGAAATAAATTACCCAAGCGTCGTATTTTAGTTGTTGGAAATAATAATAGCTGTATTTTTTTGTAAGCGAGCGACAAAAGAACGTTCAACTCGGGTAAAATTTCCTTTTAGCTACTTAAGCAACTCTGCTGGTAGCTGGCAAGAAACATGTGATTAGTTTAACGGGATTTAGACACAAGAAACAATAGAAATTAGTTATTATGCGAGGTATTTGCATAATATATATACTAATTTAAAATATAAATCATGTATATACGAAAACAAAAATTTCCCTCTCCAATTTCCCAGTAACAATTCACAATAGAGCAGTTTTTTCACTTAACAACACTACTCTTCAGGTCGCGTATTTTTTAACCGACCTGGCTGAACTCGGATAAATAGCCGAGTTTGTGGTGTTGCTTTGCGTGTATTTCGTCATTTAAGTGAGTGTTCTTTTGTAGCTCGGTTGCAAAAGAATGGACCTAATAATGATAATGACGAACTTGATGTTGTTTTCAACAAGAAGTGGGTGCATGTATCGGCTTTTAAGCCAACCGTGACTGCAGATAGTATCATTGCTTATGTATCAAAAAATTCTGGCGTCGATAGCAAACATCTTGCATGTTTCAAACTTGTAAAGAAAGGTTCATCTCTCGATAACATTCGCAGTGTAAATTTTAAATTTGAAGTTTTGCCGTCATCTTATGAGAAGATTTTGAATCCCAATGTATGGCCTTCGGGAACTAGTATTCGCCCGTTTAAATTTTTTCAAAGGGAAGGTACCACTGAACCGACCAAATAGCTCTGTAGATATAAATTGCAAATCTCGTAATCTCAAAATCTATTTCCAAAATATGTCTGGAATGCGCACTAAAACGAAGGAGGTATATTTAGCGACCTCGCGAGCTGGATATGATATTTATGTATCTGTTTAAACCTGGCTTAGCTCGGACTTCTTTGATGAAGAATATTTTAATCCAAATTTATTTCAAATTTATCGAAAGGATAATAATAATAATAGATTGGCGCTTACACATATGTTAGTGTTTGGCCGAGCTTCTCCTATGATTTGCGGCGTGCGCCTTGATGTTGTCACACAAAGCGGAGGGACCTACAGTTTTACGCCGACTCCGAACGGCGACTGTATTTTTATGAGAAACTGTTTTTCATGGCAGAAATACACTCGGAGGTTTGCCATTGCCTGCCGACGGACGACCGCAGTTAAGAAAAAACATTTTTTCTATATTTTTTGCGATGTTGCTTTGACCAGGGTTTGAACCCAGGCGTTGCGGAGTGGAAGCGCGCACTGCTTACCACTACACCACAGCGGCCGACAGCGACAGCGAAAGGATAGAGACGCTATTAAAACTGGTCATCGTAAGGGTGGTGGTGTTTTAATTGCCGTTAAAAGCTGTTTACGTTCTTCAATTATACAACTATTGGATGGCGACTCTCTTATTGATCAACTGCGTGTGTATTTTTGGCCTTGCTCGTAAATTACTGATATATGTGTGTCTTATTTCCCACCAATTAGTACGGATGATCTGTATAGCTGTCACGTTAATAATATAATGCATCTTGTTGAGCATAATGAAAATTTTAATTTCAGCTTCTAAGGTGATTTTAATCTCACTGATTTGAAATGGTCCTGTTTGCAAAACAATGATATTTTAACTCCAACAAATATTAATAGAGCTCATGAAATTTATCTTATAGAGTCTTTTAGTTTTAATCTCATTCAAATCAATACATTTTTTAATAAATTAAATAAATTTTTAGATCTTATTTTTGTTGATGAGAACTTAATATTTAGTTTGAATGAATGTGGTTTTCCGATTAGCGCCACTGATAAACATCATGTGGCTCTCATCGTAACTCTAGAATTCTACGATATTTTTATACCCGAGCGCACTTGTGCACAAGGGTATTATAACTTTGTTCACATAACGGTTGTTTGTAACAGGCAAAACGAATCGAGATAGATATAGACATATGTATACATAAATGATCAGGATGAAAAGAGAAATCGATTAAGCGCTGACTGTCTGTCCGTCCGTCCGTCCTTCCGTCCGTCTGTGCACACGATAACTCGAGTAAAAATTGAGATATCT
>NW_023458680.1:116388-118378 GCF_013731165.1 Rhagoletis pomonella
CCTGCGTAGTTTTTCAAACCTGAAAAACCTGAAAATGTGCTGATTTTTTCCAAGTGTCCTGCATTTGTCCCGCATTTTATTCGTTATTTTAAAATTATCGGACAATGGATGGATTTTTTCAAAAAAGTGTTTTTTGGTACTTTTCGTAGCTTTTCTTCAATATCTCATGAAAAAATCTCCCAATCAACGTAAGCGACTTACAGCTCGAAGGGTATTGATGTGCCTCTTACAAAATATATAACTTGTGGCGACTTCAATGAAAATTATTAGTGCTACAGGCGACCATTTGCATTTTGTCGTCAAAGTCAAAAGTGAGATTTTCAATAAAATACGCAGTTCCATTTGATTATTTTTTCATTATTTTAAAAATTCGTTAAAGAAGATATATCATTACAGTAAATTTTGAGCCAAAGATAATAAAAATCGAATTAGAAGTGTAGATGCTATGGAGCGCAATCTGCACAAATTATATATTTTTGTAAAGGGCACTTTGTAACTCGTCGTTTACGTCGATTTATGACGTCGATTTTTGACAAATAACTGCGAAAAGTACCAAAAAACTAAAAAAGGGTATTGTTTTCGTTTTGAACGACTCAAAATTTGCCTAGAAAATAATCTTTTAAAGATTTTCACTTTTCGTGTAAGCTACTGTAATTATAATGTGTTTTACTATACTCTTATATCGATGAAGAAAACGTGATTCATTTTTAAAGTTTAAAATGTATTAAGAATTTAGAATCATAAATACTCTTTTGATATTTTTATACTACGTAAATATATGTAGGCATGTTTTTGAAAAATTGTCCTTCATTTTGAATCCATATTTATGGTCACCGTAGTTATATGGGATGTGGCCGTGGTTATTGCCCGATTAAAAAAAAATTTCAACAATTTGGTATGTTTTACTTTGCCAAGTTTGAGAAAAATTGGTTCAGCGGTTACCAAGATATTATAAGTTGGCGTGGCTACGCCCATTTTCCAAAAATGTGTAATATTATTATTTTTCGTCTTAAAGTCATTGCAAATATAAATTTTGAGTGAATAAGCTTCACTAGTAACCAAAATATCGCAGTTATGGTATTTCTGAAAACCACCGTTATATGGGAGGTAGGCATGGTTATTGTCCGATTTTGGTCATTTTCAATACCATCCGCCTTACGCTTAAAGGAAGTACACACACCGAGTTTTGTTAAGATATCTCAATTTTTACTCGAGTTATCGTGTGCACAGACGGACGGGGATTTATTTTTTCATTCTTATCATTTATGTATACATTTGTCTCGATTTGCTTTGGCTGTTACAAACAACCGTTATACACCAGGAATCGAACCTTGGATCTCAGGAATACCACGACTGTGCTTTGCTTTGTCGGCCAATGCGATTGTTGGAGCGCCGCACAGTGGGAAATTTTGTATGGAGTTGCGGAATTAATTAATAACTGGAGTGATAATTAAGGTACCGCAATTAAAATAAATAGATGACCAAGAATGAACGGTGTGGAAAATCGGCTAAATCTGACAATAAACACGCCAACTTTTCATATAAATGAAATATGGAGGCGCAGAATTAATTTATAATTGGAATTAAGAAAAGAAAATTGAGGTATCTCAATAAAACTTAGGTAATAAGCTAACAGAAGACCAAGAATGGATAGTGTAGAAAATTGGCAAAATCGCACAATAATTACGCCCACTACTCATATACATAGTGGAAATATGAAAGCTAAGACACATATTTTAAAAATTTAATTTAAAATTTTTTAGTCCAATTTTTGACTGCTTCGAAGGTGTTGGATCTGTCACCTCCTAAATCTTTGATAATGCACCACAATCTGTGATACTGGACACCGGAAAACAATTCGCAAATGCGGCTCTTTGCTTTAGAGAATAACAATGGTTTTGATCTGTCGCAAATTATTTTAAGTTGTGAAGCTGAACTACGTCTTTTTATACCCGAGCGCACTTGTGCACAAGGGTATTATAACTTTGTT
>NW_023458680.1:118478-120219 GCF_013731165.1 Rhagoletis pomonella
CCTTTTCCAAATTTGGGCAAACTCCACATAAAATATCTGCATGATGGCCCGAATATGCTATATAAATTTGGTTGAATTCGGTGAAGCCGTTCTCAAGTTATAAGCTACCTCACTAATTTTTATATATAAAATAGAGGCGCCACGCCCCCTTTTCCGCATTCAAGCAAACTTCACATAAACCATCTGCATGATAGCCCGAATATGCCGCATAAATTTGGTTGAATTCGGTCAAGCCGTTCTCAAGTTATATGGTCACACCAAAAAGGTTCACTTATTTTTATATTTAATTAGTATGGGTGGTGCCACGCCCTTTTTTCCGAAGTCGGGAAAACTTCGCATGAACAATCTGCATTATAGATCGAATATGCCGCATAAATTTGGTTGAATTCGGTGAAGCGTTCTCAAGTTATGAGGTCACACCAAAAACGTCCACTTATTTTTATATATAAGATTAAAAACATTAATTTTATTATTATTCTAACGTACGTAAGATAGATCATGATAAAAATATAGTAAGGTAGAACCGCTGAGAGTTACTTTTAAAATTCTTGTCGTTTCCAAACAATTTAATTTTTAAATTTACTCACAGACTCACACACACATATTTATTTTCAATCTCAAGCAACAACAATTTCGAACAATTTCAATTTTTTATTTTCAATTTTATATGATTTTAAAATGTTGGTAAACTTCAAAAAAAAAATCATGGCTGACGAATTGAGAGAACGGTTTTACCTTACTATGTTTTTATCATGAGATAGATATTAAAGAAAATTCAAAAGATCCCTTTGGAAAAATTTTCAATATCTGGTTTTACATCAGTTACAGCCGTTCGTAACAGTTCTGTTAAATGTTGGCTAGTCAATAGGTACGTTCATTTAAAATCTCCAGTAAAAAATGTCCAACAGCGAAGCTGCGGCGAAATCTCATCTATCAAGGGAAAAATATCGAAAATAGTACGCGAACAGAAAATTTTCAGAAACTTGCAAGTTTGATAAAGAGCTGATAGAAATTTTGTTTACATTCAAAATTATAAAATTGAAAACGTTAGAAAACCAATCCCGAAGTCTTATCCTGACACAGTTCACTGACTAAACGAATAATAACTTACTTCTTACAAGTTTAATTAGTAGCACTTTACTACTTTAACTTCCAAACCATCAAATTAAATTTAAGGATTTGCGCAAATTCCAACCAGCTGTTTTTGACCAGCTGTTTTCTTGTTGGCAAATTGCTGTTGGCAAAAATGTTTCCAGCAGAAACTAGCTCAAAATGAAATGTCATTTTGTTCTCTCAATTTCCCCTACTTTGCAATTTTTTTTGCGTACGCGAACAAAAAAGCTGAATGCAACTAATTGTTAACGGTATTTCGACATTACGAATTTCATTGTAGGGTACAAAGACTCACAGTTATGCGTTGTGCCAAAAATGGAAAATATACGGCACGCAGCTGTTTTCAACAGCGGATATTTTAAATCGGGTCCTTGTTACCGGAATTCAAGCAATGGCAAAGTTTTATGTTGCATTTCCAGTGTTTTATCTTCTTTTAATTCTAAAACTCTAACTCTTCTTCGCTTTTCTTAAAAAAGGGTTTATGAAGTATGCAAACGTACATTTAAATAATTTCAAATGGGCAAAACTTTATTTCAAAATCTGCTTTTAAATCATGTGCAATATTTTTTGAGATCATGAATAACAAGTAAGAAAGTCTAAGTTCGGGCGGAGCCGAACATTAAATACC
>NW_023458680.1:120319-125070 GCF_013731165.1 Rhagoletis pomonella
CCATCATGCAGATATTTTATGTGGAGTTTGCCCAAATTTGGAAAAGGGGGCGTGGCATATGTGTCTTATGTATAAAAATAAGTACACGTTTTTTTTTTTAAATTTATTTATTTATAAAATTGGCTTAAAGAGTAAATCTTGCAAGCTAATTGTAAAATAAAGCAATGGCATCGAGGCCTTACGCTTAATATGTGTGTATAGATTTACAGTACTTTTGTATGTTAAATTCTATGGTATAGGTTGGTAATTTTAAGGAATTTAGTGATTACGGATATTGAATCGGAAGTTGGGGAAGATAGGTGGCTCATTGGGTTTATGTTGCTGAAGACTTGTCTTCTGCGGGCGGAGTATATTGGGCAATGGAGGAGGATATGTGGTATGGTGATTTTTATGTCCGAGTTGCACGTGCATGTAGTTGGATTAGTGTTGGTCATGAGATGTCCGTGTGTAGAGTTTGTATGTCCAAGTCGAAGTCGTCCGAATTTTATGACGTCCAATCGAGTAACTTTGTTTGCTAATTCCATAGCCGGACAGATACAAATTACCCACCACACAGTTATTAATCTATTTGGCAGAAAGGACACGAATTTAAAATCCTTTTTGCTCCCCACCCTAAAATCCTTTGACGGCATAATTGGAAACGATACTCTTAAAGAGCTTCGTGCCACCATAAACATCCATGACGACTTCCTCACATTTGGCAATGGCATAAAAATCTATTAAATTAAACACTCTAACAATAGCCGATAAATCAGGAATGATAGAATACAAGATTGCGCCCATCAGAGAGGAGTTTTGAGAATAACTGTTGTGTGACGTCACACTGGTGCAATTGCGAGAGAGAAATGCCAACACGTGAGCAAGAATGGAAGAAGAAGAAAAAATGTTGCAAGGAAAACGTAAACAAGTTGCACAAGTTTGACGTCATACAAACAACGATTCTGTCAAATTCACTGAGAGAGGAATAGCGGTACCGTGATGGGCGCAACCTCTATTTCTCTCAATCGTGCCTATAAATACCCAATCCCAGAAATCAACGAGGTAATCTCGCAACTGGGAAACAACACATATTTTTCTCTTCTTGATTTAAAGCGTGGTTTCCATCAGATTCCTCTGAACGAATCCGATATTGAGAAGGCAGCTTTTTCAATTAATAACGGTAAATATGAATTCACTCGACTTCCGTTCAGACTTAAAACGCACCCGCTATCTTCCAACGAGCGCTCGATGGCATCTTGAAGGAACACATTGGTAAAATATGTTACGTGTATATTCATTTCATTTCATTCATACTCTAATTTCATTTCATTTAGTTTTAGTCTATTACTTAAACAATCTTACAGACTAGATTACATAATAGGTTAGAAAAACAGAAATTATATTAATTATAACGGGTGATTTTTTTGAGGTTAGGATTTTCATGCATTAGTATTTGACAGATCACGTGGGATTTCAGACATGGTGTCAAAGAGAAAGATGCTCAGTATGCTTTGACATTTCATCATGAATAGACTTACTAACGAGCAACGCTTGCAAATCATTGAATTTTATTACCTAGAAAAGTTGGCAGAAAATCCGCTTTTTTATCGACAAATTTTGTTCAGCGATGAGGCTCATTTCTGGTTGAATGGCTTCGTAAATAAGCAAAATTGCCGCATTTGGAGTGAAGAGCAACCAGAAGCCGTTCAAGAACTGCCCATGCATCCCGAAAAATGCACTGTTTGGTGTGGTTTGTACGCTGGTGGAATCATTGGACCGTATTTTTTCAAAGATGCTGTTGGACGCAACGTTACGGTGAATGGCGATCGCTATCGTTCGATGCTAACAAACTTTTTGTTGCCAAAAATGGAAGAACTGAACTTGGTTGACATGTGGTTTCAACAAGATGGCGCTACATGCCACACAGCTCGCGATTCTATGGCCATTTTGAGGGAAAACTTCGGAGAACAATTCATCTCAAGAAATGGACCGGTAAGTTGGCCACCAAGATCATGCGATTTGACGCCTTTAGACTATTTTTTGTGGGGCTACGTCAAGTCTAAAGTCTACAGAAATAAGCCAGCAACTATTCCAGCTTTGGAAGACAACATTTCCGAAGAAATTCGGGCTATTCCGGCCGAAATGCTCGAAAAAGTTGCCCAAAATTGGACTTTCCGAATGGACCACCTAAGACGCAGCCGCGGTCAACATTTAAATGAAATTATCTTCAAAAAGTAAATGTCATGGACCAATCTAACGTTTCAAATAAAGAACCGATGAGATTTTGCAAATTTTATGCGTTTTTTTTAAAAAAAAAGGTATCAAGCTCTTAAAAAATCACCCGTTACAAAGTTTCAATATTTGATTTAAATATCAATTTCGGCAATGAAAACTCAATATTTACAATTTTTGAGATTTTATTAAACTCTGTGAGGGCTCTATATATTGGTGCTAGAGTAAAGTAACTTGCCTTGACTGGAAGCATATAAAAAGGTAATTGAAAACGCAAAATTCTGTTTGGAACATTGAAACAAATCTGGTTAAGTAAAACAGGGCAATCAATATATCCATTAACCAGATCATATATAAGCATAAGTGACTGGATAAGTCTTCTACTTTCCAGTGATTTTACATCAATAAGCTTACAGAGAGAATTATAGGCCAGTAAAGGCTCAGAAAAGTTAAGCGGCTGTAGGGCAAAGCGAACAAATTTGCGCTGGACTCTTTCAATCCTACTAGCATAACAGCTACAGTATATTTTGCTTTGCTGCCTCTATGCTTAAGTGCACATTTAAGATACCTACCCCAAAATGCGCATCAAAAGCATTATTTTTAACATTTATAAGGAAACTGCTCCGATAGATGCATTCAACATATCTGCACATTGGCGATACCTGCCTTAAGAATTGTGCGACTAGTATCAATTATCAATGAAAGTATTACGTTTACCTGCACGGGCACTACAATTACCTAACTTTACAACCTTTTATTTATTTTGCTCATCTCGCAGAACAACGAAAATGGCTATCAATTTATGTAGTTATATAGATAATTAGATAACGTTCGGTAAAAATTTCGCTTGCAGTAGTTTCTACATGGTAAATGCTCCGCCAATATTTGGTTTCATAGGGATTCGGATACCTTCCTCATTGAAGTAGTAAAGAAAATTCGCTTAAGTGCCTTTTTCGGTTACGTGCACAAGTTTATCGTGCAAAGAAGGATGTGCAGCTAAGCAAAATATACTGTATATATTGGCTTCCGTATTATAGAGGCATACTCTAATTTAGAACGTACCAGCGCATTGAAAAGAGTTTTCCTGGTATAAGGATTTTTAAAATCCTTAGCATATCTACGCAGAAATGCTAAGTTGCTATACGCCTTCGGGAAAACATAATTAACATGATTTGTAAAATTGAAGCCCGAGTCAAACGCAACACCCAGATCTAGAAAATCATTGACTGAGGTGAGTTTATGGTTTAAAATGCTATAATTCGAACTTATGATGTTTGAAGATCTAGAAAAGGTCATATATTAGCATTTATTAATGTTCAATGATAATTTATTTGCCCGACTCCAAATAATAAGATTATCCAGATCATGTTGTAGATAAAGTATATCAGAGACACAAGTAATTCTTTTAAAGAGTTTAAGGTCATCCGCGTAGAGCAGGAACTCGGAATATTTAAAACAGTTTCCAATATCGTTTATGAATAAAACAAATAACAGAGGGCCAAGGACACTACCTTGTGGTACACCGGAAATTGCAATAAAGCAGTTAGATATGATACCTACAATTTCATCAAACAACAATCGGTTCGAAAGATAAGATTTCAACCAGGACAAAAAGAAAGCTTATCTGTGACGACTATTTCAAAAAGTTTGGAGTATGCTGTTAATTTGGAAATAGGCCTATAATTTGAGACATTATTCCTACCTGCAGACTTAAAAACTGGGGTAATGGATGCAATCTTCCAACGATAAATAAATATGCCTAATGAGAAAGAAAGATTAAAAATTATGCATAATGGGGACAGATGGATGAGATGCATTGCTTTAAAAAATATGAAGAAAGACCATCATTATCACTTTTCATAGAAGATTTAAGACAGGAAATACCATTCGAGATATCTAACTCAGTAAAGGTTAGAGACCCAAAATTTACGGGAAATTTACGGAAGTATTAACAGACTCGTCAACTGAAACGAAATTCGATTTGAAAAACTCTGCAAAAAATTCACAGAATCTGTAAGAGACTGAGAGCTCTTCCCATTAAAATGCATACAAGTTGGAATGTTGGACCCACTCTTTTAGAGCGAATATAGTTCCAAAAGGCCTTGGGGTTTACTTTCAGCTCAGACTCAAATCTATTTACATATTTATTATATAGAAATTTGTCTAAGACGTTAAATTGCTTCATATAATAGGAGTATTTATCTTTAAAGCTAAGATGTTGCGTTCCTTATACAGCTTGTAGTATTTATTCCTTTTGTTTTTTAAAGCTTTAAGGTTTTTAGTATACCACGGGAGTTTATAAAGTCGAGGCGGTAGAGGTGAAAGTTTATTAGTGAATAATTCAGTCAATTTATGTAGAAAAGATTTAAAGCACAAAGAGACATCTTGCGAATTCAGAATAGTCTTCCAGTTTACCTCAGAAATAGCAGCATTTAATTCATTAAAATCGGCACCACGAAAGTCGAAAGAGTCACGATTTTTAACTTCAATAGAAACAAGTAAGAAAGTCTAAGTTCGGGCGGAGCCGAACATTAAATACC
>NW_023458680.1:125170-133481 GCF_013731165.1 Rhagoletis pomonella
AGTTATATGGGAAGTGGGCGTGGTTACAGTCCGATTTCGCCCATTTTTAATACCAACCTACCTTGAATAAAGGCCAACTTACATATCACATATCTCAATTTTTGCTCGAGTTATCGTATACACGGACAGACCGACGAACGGACGGACGGACAGACAGACATGGCTTCATCAACTTCTCTTTTCATTCTGATCATTTATGTATACATTTGTCCATATCTATCTCGATTCGTTTTGGCTGTTACAAACAACCGTTATGCGAACAAAGTTAATATACCCTTGTGCATAAGTGCGCTCGGGTATAAATATCTAAAACTGAAAAAAGTAACGTAATTTACAAAATTCCTTGCAACGGCAGAAGCAACGAGTCTTGTAACAGCATATATGTATTTATATAGGCTCAACAAAATATAGAATTAAAAACAAGACTATCACAATATAAATCTCATTTTAAACAATGTCAGAATGCAAATTTCCAAAAAAAAACAGCCCTCATGGCCCACTGTGCTACCAGCGGTCACTCTCCGAACTTCGACGGAGCAACGATTCTCCAACAAGAGTAACACTGGCTTTGTTTCTTTTCTTTTCTAGCAGATAAGGAGAAGAATGGTAAAATTGACAGAATTACGTTCACATAGAGCGTAGAACGTATTAAAAAAACGCAAAACTAGCAGAAACTAGCAAG
Organism: Rhagoletis pomonella; assembly: GCF_013731165.1. NCBI lineage: Eukaryota > Metazoa > Arthropoda > Insecta > Diptera > Tephritidae > Rhagoletis > Rhagoletis pomonella. The sequence continues at coordinate 125,853 of NW_023458680.1, forward strand.
TAAACAGCTGAGCGGTGTATTTGAGTATTGAAAATATTTGGCGCGAATTTTTGTTTATTCAATTTGAAATTTAAAAATTTTATAAGAAGAAATTAGCAGGAGTGCCAGAATAATAAGAACGTATTTAAGAGCGAGAGAGAGCTATTAGTTTCTGCAAATTTTTTGGGTTAAGAAACGCTTTCCAGCATAAATTAGTGATAATTATATGTTAAGAAACAAATATACTATAACAAGCGCTTTATTTTAGAAATGCTCCATATAACTAACACACCGACAAACATAAAACTGAACTACAAAACGGATACTGATAATTGCGCTCACTTATATAGATACTTACTGGCAAACAAGAAAACAGTACAAAACTCCACGTATGTATTTAGTGTTTAATTATTATTATGAAAACTGTTATATGTTTATATGTATTTTACGTTTTTGTTGTCACTAGTTGCCCTGAAGAAGGTTACCGCGGTGTAACCGAAATAAATATATTGGAGAAAATTAAAAACCTGTGTTTAAATTAAAATTCCAAAAAAGTGTGTTCTCGAGCCGGCATAACTAACAAATTAGGATGTGAAAAAGTCGCCAAAACCATCATAATTTTTTATTTATATGTAAGGTATCCACACATGGTATCCACACATCAGTGCGATTCCGTCGGAGCGAATCCGCATCGTTTTTGTTGCAACAGAGTTTACTACTGCGAAAACGTAAGTACGCACATATCTAAGCATAAACTGAAATAATTATATATAACTAGCAGACCCGGCGAACTTCGTACCGCCCAAAATTATTTTTTTTACTGGTGGTACAGCACATCGATGTAATCGGACATTCACGCCACTTTTTCGCACTTGACGATTTTTAATAACAACTCGACCCCAGCGTTACCCGGCGGCTGTTTTTTACAATAGTATTGCCCTTACCGTTACAAATACATAAGTATCTCGAATATAAGCCAGATCGGATTCACTCAAAAACACACGAACAGAAGTATTATATTTATGTACATATATACATCCAAAGATAGGTAATAGTTTCAGTACCTTTTGGAAGACACCGTGTCCCGTTCTTAAATATCTCCAATTTTCTCTAAGAGTATGCGATTGATTTCGTATATCTCTATACTCGTATATCTCTATATACTATTCCAGTACTCAACCATGAGTACTTCCAGAGATGTGCAGTATGAAAAATTCGGTTTATTTGAGTATAGTACTTGACTGCAATGAACACATCCAGAAATATGCAGTATGAAAAACTCAATTTGTATGTGAGGTGCCACGCCCCTTTTCCAATAACATCAATTTTTTCATGAGTATGCGATTGATTTCATATATATCCCTACCAAGCTGCAGTACTCCACCATGAACACTTCCAGAGATATGCAGTAAGAAAAATTTGGTTTTTATAGGAGGTGCCACGCCTTCTTCACTTAGCGCTATGAAATGCGCTTTACAACCTGTTCCCCGCGCCCATTTTTATACCCGAGCGCACTTGTGCACAAGGGTATATTAACTGTCTGTCCGTCCGTCCGTCCGTCGGTCCGTCTGTGCACACGATAACTCGAGTAAAAATTTAGATATCCTAACGAAACTTGGCACGTGCACTTATTTCGGGCGTAGGACAGATGGTATTGAAAATGGGCAAAAGCAGACAATAACCACGCCTACCTCCCATATAACGGTAATTTTCAGAAATACGAAAACTGCGATATGTTAGTAACTACTGAAGATTATTCACTCAAAATTGATATTTATAATAATTTTTAGACGAAAAATAAGAATATTATACATTTTTGAAAAATGAGCGTAGCCACGCCCTCTTATGGTTACATATGTATATCTTGGTAACCGCTGCACCAATTTCTTCCAAACTTGGCACAGTTGTTGGCCTTGGCACGGCATACCAAATGGCCGAAAAAAATCGGACAATAACTACGCCCACATCCCAAATAACGGTAATTTAGAGAAATACGAAATCTTCGATAAATCAGTAAATATTAAAGCTAATTTATTCAAAATTGATGCTTGCAATAATTCTTTATCAAGAAATACGTTTGTGATAAAATTTTGGAAAACGGGCGTGGCACCGCCTACTTATGATAACATAAATGATTTGTACCAAACTCGGTATGGTAATTTTGTTTCTGAAGTGACAACACTAATCATCCTTGAACTGAATGCTCTCGCTGTTTAGGTTAAACGCAAAATGTCATTGTGAGCGTGCACCCACCGCTGTCATAAAGCCAATGTTCATTACATAGCTCCCGTAGAAATGCCCAGAATGAAATTCATATATGTATGTATATACATACATATGCATGTATTTTTATACCCGAGCGCACTTGCGCACAAGGGTATACATCGTCGTTTAAAGTAAAACATCGGTGCACTTAATAACCTTGGTACGGTTAATTTTAGATATAAGAAGACTGCGATATTTTAATAACTAATTTACTGCAAGTTAATAGTTACAATCTCCTAACAATAAATAATACTGCTATAGACTTTTAGGAATTGGGCGTGGCACCGCCCACTTTATGACTACAAAGTTGTATCTCGGTAACCACTTTATCGATTTGTACCTAACTTGGTTCAATTATATCATTAAGTCTAACTCTGCATATTATCAAAAACTTTTGAAATCGGGGAAAAACACTCTTGCTTATCATGCAAAGGTATTTCAGGAAAAGTTGAAATGACGATATTTGATACCTGCGCCGAGTATATAAAGTTCGGTTTCGCCCGAACTTATACTTCTTTATTGTAATATATAAAATACCCTAAATGCTTTAACAATATACTAGAGTGCCAGTTACTGTCGAAATTCGACAGTTTTTCTGGTTTTTGGGAGCCTTGGAGAAATTAACTTACCGGAAAATCTTCTGCTTTGGAACTTAAACGTAACTAATATTTTTTTTATATTAGAACGTCTTTGGAGGACTTCGGCAGGACTTGGAATTGACCCGATACATTCCAGTTTATCGATAAATTTCAATGATTTGATACATATCGATAGCTCGAAGAATTTCGAAAACACTAAAATCCGATAACTCAACAAAATTCATTAACTCGACCAAATTCGATAACTGTGAAATTCGAGGGCTCGATAAATTTCGATAACTCAAAAATGTTAATTCTTTGGATACCTTTGGATAAATTTTTATTTTTGACAGCTCCAAATTTTTCGAAAGCTATCGAGAACTTTTGATAAATCGTTACACTCTGTTAACACGACAAAATTCGATAAGCAGTGATAAATCGATTAGCTTATATAACCTTGAAATTTCGATAAATCGATATATTTTGAAAATTCCACAAACTTCGAATCGATGAATCAACCAATTTAAGTAGATCAATAATTATCGATAACTCTGTAAGTTGAAAGAACTCCATGCATTACGACACCTCGATAAATTTCGTTAAGTCTATAAATAATGATAATTCTATAAATATCGATAGCTTGATACATTTCTTTAACTTGACAAATTTCGTTAATCTCACACGTTTTTGTAGCTCGATAACTATCCGTAAATTTGGACAACTAAGTTTCTGTGTCTATAAACTTCGACAACTCAATAAACATTGGTCAGTTTAAATAATTCGATACGTTGCGATAACTTAATAAGCATGAATAAATTTCGATAATAATAAACTTCGATGATTCGATAAATTTCAGTAACCTTTATGGCTGATTTTATTTCGATTCCTATCGGAAAATTTCAACTCTGTTACCCTAATTCTTATGTATCTCTCATTGTCTCCATTTTCGCCTTTATCTCCATTTTCGTCTTTATCTTCACTTTTGCCTTTTTTTGTCTTCATCGTTATCACTTGTTTCTTCATCTTCATATTTATCTTTATTTCAAAGTTTAATTTCAAATACGAAGTAAAACAAAATGCGAAACAGCTTAAATTGAACAGGTTGCAAAAACAACCATACACAAATATGGAAATTTTTAAACGACGATTTTCAACCAATTTCGAAACTATAAAAACTCTCCTTATCTACAGAAAATTACCTTTCCAACGGTGTTTTTGGTTTTGAAATCGGTAAATTTACCTTGGTCTTCATCTTTGTTTTTATCTTTCACATCTTTGCTTATATCCTTTTCTTTTTCTATTCACGTAGATGAGATGAGGTGCGATGACGTGATAAGATGTGACGTGATTTTATGTGATGTGATAGGATGTCATGTCATGTGTTGTCATATCCTCTGATGTCATGTCTGTGATGTCATACCATGTGATAGCATGTGCTGTCACGTCATGTAATGCCATGTCATGTCATACGATGTCATATCACGTTATGTCAAGTCATATGATGTCATGCCATATAATGTGATGCCATATCATATGATTTTATGTCACGTGATATCGTGTGATGTGATATCATATTATGTGATGTAATATCATGTGATGGCTCTTCATATCATGTGATATAATGTGATGTGATGTCATGTAATGTGATCACATTCCATGTTCCGATTATTATATCGATAACCCTGTTGATAACTGTGTCGATAAAAATGCCGATAACAATATCCTTAAACATATAGAAAAATACAACGATTGCAAAATCGATTAATTCATCGATAAATATAACAATCATCAGTATCGATTATTGTACATATCGATAACAATATAAATTACTAAATCGATAACAAAATCAATTATTTAATCGATTATTATACCGAAAACAATATCCATTATTGTATCGATAACAATATCTACTATTATATTGATTATTATATCGATTACAATAGCGGTCATTTAATCAATAACAGTATCGATAACAACATCGATTATTTTATCGACAGCAATATCGATTATTATATCGATAAAAATATCGAGTTTTATATCGATAACAATATCGATCTTCATCCTCGTCCTTTTCTTCATATTTATCTTTATTTTTGCATATTCCTCTTCACCATTACCTTAAAGTGTTAAAATTTACTTTGGTCTTCGTTTTTGCCTGTATCTCTCGGCACCTTTGTTTTTGTTTTTATTCTCAAACCGCTAAACCGCTGAGAACCATTTCCATGTGCATTATTCCCCTTGAATTTGACAATTTACTCCCAACCAACCAACCAATTGCCGCTAAAGAAGTTTCACTTCATAAATTCAAGAAACGTTCTTACCCTTTCAGATACCCTAATTCTTATGTGTCTGTCGTTGTCTCCATTTTCGTCTTTATCTTCACTTTTCCCTTCTCTTTTTTGACTTCATCGTTATCTTTATTTCTTCATCTTTATATTTATCGTTATTTCAAAGCTTAGTTTCAAATGCGAAGTGAATCAACATGCGAAACATGTCAAATTGAACATGTTGCAGCAACATCTAAACACACACGGAAATGTTTAAACGACGGTGTTGGCCGTAATTTTCAACCAATTTTTGAAACCATAAAAACTCTGATCATCTACGAAAAAATGCCTTTCCACCGGTGTTCTTGGTTTTGAAATCGGTTCGGTAGAATCGCCAAACGAACGGAGACAAAATTTATGTTAGCGTATTAATATATAGATGTATTAGAGGGCTGAATGAATTCATTCAAATTTCTAGCCAAACAGAGAACAGTAGATTTAAATATTTTACCTCACATACAAAACACTCATCGTTTGAAATTTTTTAAGTTATGTATATACACTTTGTTTTAAATTTGATACCATCAAATGGAAGAATGTGAATGAATCAATGGAAAACATTCAAATCATTCAAATTCATTTCGGTAAAAGTTTTTTCTACAAACAAGTTTGTTCGTATTGCAATAGGAGCGCAGCAGTACATACATACATAAATACGTATGTTTGTAAATATGTGCATAGAAAAAATATTTTAGGATATTTATAGAAAAAATTGTCATTCATTTCAATTCAATTTATTTTCACTTTGTTTGAATGTTGTAATGTCAGCACAAATATATCAAAACATGTATTCACTCCAATGAAACAAAATTTGAAGCCAAAATCATTCATTCGTTTTGTATATAAAAAATTCATAAGCCGTTTTGAATGAATTCTTGCAGCCCTCTAATATGTATGTACGTACATTGAAAATGTAAAATTCATCTTGCCTTACTTTAATTAAAAGAAGAAAAGTTTGCCAAAAATTTAAAATAATTGTCAATAAAAAAAATCCAATTATAGTTAGTACGGTTGCAACCCTGCTAATAATTTAATCATGGCATCCCTACTAGAGGTTTACGCCGCCGAGCCACGCCGCCGCCGCCGTTTTTATTATTATTTTTTTTTATGTTTAATTTTTGTAATTAGTTTATAAAAATATGGTCCATTCTTTAATAAAACCTATATAAATCCATGTTTAAAATTTTGTACAATATTAAAAGAAGTTAAACAAACTTTCCTAAAATTTTCGAGGTTTTAATTAGATTTTCCCAAAAGATTTTGAGTATGCAGTTTTGTAGTCCATTGAATTCTAGTAGAATAAATTAAAATAATAATAATAAATAATTTCAAATGGCTAAAAATTCCCGTAATTATATGAACTTTTTTTATCCCAGTTGCTTCTATATCACGAACAAACATAATTTACATTTATAAGGAAGGAAACCGTAACATCTTCGACAAAAAAACTCTAAAAAATCAAGGGTATTTTTAAGCTATTTGGAACGTGTACTTTATTCTACGGAAATTCAATGGACTACAAAACTGCATATCTTCTCAAAATCATTCTAAGAAATCTAATGCAAAAGCTCAAAATTTTTGTTGAATATTTATTTTTTTTTAAATATTAAACAAAGTTGGAACTTAGATTAAAAAAGATTTTGCTAAAGAATGAACTATATTAAAAAAAAAATAATATTTGTTTTTGTTATTTTTTTGGCCGTATAACAATTATATTAAACAATTCTTATTGAGCTCGAGGCCGTTTTTTAAATGAAAATTTATTGTGGAAAAGCAATAATAATTTGAAAAAATGGTAGAAGTGATAGTTATTTCGGAAATCACCACATTTCCTCATCAGACTTCTTTCAGTAGGCTACGAACCGACGATCCCACTGACTCAGCCAGTTGCCTATGTAACGTGCTAAGTGCCAATTGTAAATTATCGTTTGCTCTTTGCTACCATCTTTTCAAATTATTGTTGCTTTTCCACAATAAATTTTCATTTAAAAAACGGCCTCGAGCTCAATAAAAATTGTTGAATATAATTGTTATAAGGCCAAAAAAATAACAAAAACAAATTACTTAAGGACGAGCACACCTAAAAGTTAAACATTCTAAAAAAAGAATTATTAGCAAAAACCAACAATACCAACAACCACATGATCAAGTGAATTGCAGCGGAATAACTGCGCTTGATTTTGTTGGCATAACAAAAATGAAAATAGTGGAAAAAAGCAAACGATAATTTACAAGGCGTTCTAAGCACGGTGCATAGGCAACTGGCTGAGTCAGTGGGATCGTCGGTTCGAAGCCTACTGAAAGAAGTCTGATGAGGAAATGTGGTGATTTCCGAAATAGCTATCACTTCTACCATTTTTTCAAATTATTGTTGCTTTTCCGCAATAAATTTTCATTTAAACAAGTAAGAAAGTCTAAGTTCGGGCGGAGCCAAACATTAAATACCCGGCGCAAGTATTAAATATATGTTTTTCACCTTT
>NW_023458680.1:133581-134701 GCF_013731165.1 Rhagoletis pomonella
GCGAGTGACGAAAGCATCCACAGTAGCATGCTGAAATGACTCGCTTATATATACACGAGATTTGGAAGTTTTTATCCAGACGTCCAATCGACATGTTTGAGATATCGTTGCAAAGGTCTTGCAGAGTGTGTCCAGAAAATGTATACAAGCTTCATAAACGATTAACCGGATTCTTAAAAATTAGGCTAAAGTGTAGCGAAACAAAAAACATTTTTCTGCTTTTGCCGGTTTAAAGGGGCATAAGCTATGTATATACCAGATGAAAGCTAAGGTTTTTGGCTAGATTTGTGGAAACTTTGAATAAAATCGACTGTTTATGCTTTATAAACACAAAAGACAGCGTTAGATAGCTTGTTTGAAGACCCTTCTACTGATATCCGCGTCAATGACATGGTCTGAGTAGTGCGGCCTCAGTGGTAGTTTAAAAAATTGCCTTTTTTCGAAATTCAGGCAGCAGCCACGCCCACAAAGGAATACGAATCATAACATCCTGGAACAAAACCATCTTAGTTTTTTTTTGTACTTTAATTCCTGAAAGTTTGAAAAAAATTGAATGAAGGTGCGTACAGACGCCACATACATACCAAAGCATCTCGTAGTGGAGACACGAACCAAAACACATTTACCTCTATATCTTTCCAACTAGTAGCCGGAGCTTAATATATAAGGTATCGTTTGAAAGGTATTGGCCTATAGAATAACACTAAATATGTTGGGTGTACCCACATGCTCCTTTAAACCGGCAAAAGCAGAAAAACGTTTTTTGTTTCGCAACATTTTAGCCTTCCTTTTAAGAATCCGGTTAATCGTTTATGAAGCTGGAATACATATTCTGGACACACTCTGCAAGACCTTTCCAACGATAACATGTCGATTGAACGTCTGGATAAAAACTTCCAGATCTCGTGTATATATAATCGAGTCATTTCATCATGCTACTGTGGCTGCTTTCGTCACTCGCGCGCACTGCCGTACGCTGTGATAAAGTGTCAAAGTGCATATCAGCTGTATTGTGTTTACTTGGTGGTGCTTTTAAGGAATAGTGAATGGCCTGTTGATGTATTTTCAATCTGTATACTTAAAATCAAATTTGTGAAACCAAAATTCAATTTTCAAGTAT